>NC_082640.1:57549951-57852982 GCF_028023285.1 Balaenoptera ricei
ACTGAATGCTTCCCTTGAAGATTGGGAAGAGTAAGCTCTCTTACCACTCCTTTTCACATTGGGAGTTAACTTCCTGACCAGTTCAATAGGACGAGGAAAGGAAACACATGTTTACATAATGACAATGAAGAAATAAAGCTGCCTCTATTTGCAGGTTACATGATTGACTACCTAGAGAAAAAAAAATACCAAACATAAAAACAAAAAACTTCCAGAACTAATAAGTGAGTTTAGTAAAGTCACAAGATGAAAGGTCAACACACACAACCAATTAGATTTCTGAATATTAGTAATTAACAATTAGAAACTGAAATGTAAAATCCAGTGCATTTATATCAAAGGTAGGTATAAACCTAACAAAACATGTATAGGTTATGTATGTTGAAAAGTATAAAATGATAAAAAAATCAAAGACCTAAATATCAATAAATGGGGAGAAGCATCATGTTTATAAGATCAGAAGACATTACATAGTAATTAGATACAATTCATCTATAGGTTAAACACAATTCCTATCAAAATCCCAGCAGTTTGCCCAGGATTGTCCTGTTTTGAGCACTGATAGTTCCACTTCCTAAGAAGTCCCTACGTGGAATGTAATATATCCCAGGTTTGGGATATGAGTGAAAAAAAATTGGAGAAAAAACTGTAGAGTCATTTGGCAGCCACAAAATAGAGGCTGGATGCATTTTAGTGTCAACTAGATACAGCATGTATTATCTGCTTTTCATCATTCCTGTCACTAATCATTTTCTTTTGTTTTTTTTACCTGATCAGTTATATTGGCAACTATGATTTACAGTCCACAGTAATGGACCATCTATTATTGCAACACTTGAAGTGTTGTGATCTAAATATGCTTCTTAGGCATCCTGGAATCATGAGTGTTAGTTCATATTTTACTTTGCCTGTGGATTAATGGTTCTGCTTTATATCCATTTAGTGCTAGTACAGTTTTTATCTTTACGAATATTGTGGCCATGTTTTCCAGGAATTCAGATAGCAAAAATGAGAACAATTGCAATACCCGAGCTAGCATGTCCCAGCCTTCACTGAAAAGAAGGTTAAATGACTGTGTTATTTTAATGACATATGAAAGGCACATAGCAAGGGGTTAGAAAAGTAAATGAACAAAACAGCGGATTGCACAATATACAGAAAATAATTTGGGGTTGGATATAGTAGAGAAGGTGATATGATCTACATTAATTTTCTGGGGCTGCTGTAAAAAAGTACTATAGACTGAGTGGCTTAAATATCAGAAATCTATTTTCTTACAGTTCTGGAGGTTAGACATCTGAGATCGAGATGTCAGCAGAGTTGGTTCCTTCTGAGGACTGGGAAAGAAGAATCTGTTCCAGGCTTGTTGATGGCTGTCTTTTCCCTGTGTCTTCACATTGCCTTCCCTTTGTATGGAGACTGAATCTCACAAGTTGGGGCAAACAAACAAATACCCCTAAAAAGATCAAAAACTTCTCTCTTTTTTGTCTCCTAAAAAGACTCCAATGCTCAGCTGAAAAATGCAGCCACTGAATTGGTGTGGGCATACCACACAAACATACTTCATCATTTCATTTCCTTTCCACCATGTCTGTTGTCCTCTGAAACTAACTAAAGTTTGTGAGCTGCAACTAAAATGTCTTTTGGACAAAAAAAAGGGGATATTCTGATTAGGAATGTAACAGCCACTTATCTCGTAGAGCTGATTATATCAGGTCTAACCACCATCAAGCTTTCTATAACATATTAAGTTATGTGTCAAATCAAAGCAACAACAACAGAAAAAGCACCCCCAGCCCTTAAGCATTTCGTTTTGAAAAATGGAGCTTGAAATTATCCTTTTGGTTTCTATGAAAATTTTAATTGAACCACAGAAAACATAAAACAGAAGATTATTGATATCTCATCCAAATCCAAACTAGACTTTGCTCATATATCAGCATATTTGGCAGATGGTACAAATGTAAATTTGGCAAATTTCATTCAGTCTATGAACTCCTTGCCAAATAAAATGAAATGAAAAAATCTTACTTGCTAAATGTCCCACACATCTTTTACGTAGCAGTGTTAAAATGGGGCTTCATATGCTTACCTGTGGTTTTGAGGCTTTCATAAAGTTTTTGGTCACTTTTCAGTTTTCTGAAAACGTGGAGAAACAATAATGATAGTGGTAGCTTTATAGAAACGGAAGGAGACAGTCTCCATGGACACATGCCTACAAGATGGCTGTCATTGTTTACACTCATAAAAAGGACTATCAAAATGTTGGCTTGCATTTAAATTATATTTTCAATGTGTGTGGGAAGAAGAATGCCCTGTCTAATTTGGAAATACATTGAGGATGAGAATGAAGATAAGAGAAAAATAAAACAGAAATGTATATGCTTTTTATTCTGCAAACTGTTTCTAGGCCACAAAAAATTCTAGTAAAAGACAAACTGACTCTACCTGAGTTGTCTGATGCTATGTATGGTTGCAACAAAAACTAACAGAGCAAAAAAAGAAAACAAAACAAAAAAACAATTTTGGGGGGCAGCATGGGGAAAAGACTGTTTCAGAACTAAAAAAGAATTATCAGAAAAGGACAACCAAGCTAAACGGGACTTTCACAATTTTTTACAATTTTTTTAACATTGTAACTTATTTGGAATAAAAATTTTATTTCACATGTTAAAATTACCTCTGTGCTTTGAAGCCAACTTCCCTGAGAAAAAGTATTAACATATGACAACATCCAATGCACTTCAGAGTGTTTATAAATCATGGATATTTCAGATGTTATAAACCTATATGATGAATTTATAGAAGCAAAAATATGGGCGACCATTCAGCCAGTCTGTGTCTTTCGGTTGTAACATTTACAAGACCCATACATATGCTTCCTACAAGAGACCCATGTCAGACTTAGGGACACATGCTGACTGAACATGAGGGAATGGAAAAAGATATTCAATGCAAATGGAAATCAAAAGAAAGCTGGAGTAGCAATACTCATATCAGATAAAATAGACTTTAAAATAAAGACTGTTACAAGAGACAAGGAAGGACACTACATAAAGATCAAGGGATCAATCCAAGAAGAAGATATAACAATTATAAATATTTATGCACCCAACATAGGAACACCTCAATACATAGGCAAATGCTAACAGCTATAAAAGGGGAAATCAACAGTAACACAATAATGCTGGGTACTTTAACACCTCACTTCCACCAGTAGACAGATCATCCAGACAGAAAATAAGTAAGGAAACACAGGCTTTAAATGACACGATAGACCAGGTAGACTTAATTGATTTTTATAGGACATTCCACCTGAAAGTGGCAGAATACACTTTCTTCTCAAGTGCACATGGGACATTCTCCAGGATAGATCATATCTTGGGTCACAGATCAAGCCTTGGTAAATTTTAAAAAACTGAAATCATATCAAACATCTTTTTCAAACACAATGCTATGATATTAGAAATCAATTACAGGAAAAAAACTGTGAAAAACACAAACACATGGAGGGTAAATAATTCACTACTAAATAACCAAGAGATCACTGAGAAAATCAAAAAATATATAGAAACAAATGACAATGAAAACATGATGACCCAAAACCTATGGGATGCAGAAAAGCAGTTCTAAGAGGGAAGTTTATAGCAATTCAATCTCACTTCAAGAAACAAGAAAAGTCTCAAATAAAAAATCTAAACTTACAATTAAAACAACTAGGGAAAGAAGAACAAGAAAACATAAAGTTAGTAGAAGAAAATAAATCATAAAGATCAGAGCATAAATAAATAAAATAGAAACTAAGACAACAATAGCAAAGATCAATAAAACTAAAAGTTGGATCTTTGACAAACTTTTGGCCAGACTCATCAAGAAAAAAAGGGAGAGGACTCAAACCAATAAAATTAAAATATAAAAGGAGAAATTACAACTGACACTACAGAAATACAAAAGAGCATAAGAGACTACTACAAGCAACTGTATGCCAATAAAATGGACAAGCTGGAAGAAATGGACAAATTCTTTAAAAGGTACAAATTTGCAAAACTGAACAAGGAAGAAATAGAAAATATAAGCACACCAATCACAGGTAATAAGATTGAAACTGTAGTTAAAAATCTTCCAAGAAACAAAGTCCAGGACTAGAAGGCTTCCCAGGTGAATTCTATCAAACATTTAGAGAAAAGCTAACACCTATTCTTTTCAAACTCTTCCAAAAAATTGCAGACGAAGGAACACTCCCAAACTCGTTCTACAAAGCCATCATCACCCTGATTCCAAAACCAGACAAAGACATCACAAAAAAAGGAAATTACAGACCAATAACACTGATGAACATAGATGCAAAAATCCTCAACAAAATACTAGCAAACAGAATCCAACAACACATTAAAAGGGTCATATACCATGATCAAGTGGGATTTACCCCAGGGATGCAAGGATTCTTCAATATATGCAATCAATCCATGTGATACACCATATTAACAAATTGAAGAATAAAAACCATATGATATTCTCAATAGAGGCAGAAAAAGCTTTTGACAAAATTCAACACCCATTTATGATAAAAACTCTCCAGAAAGTTGGCATTGAGGGAACCTATCTCAACATAATAAAGGCCATGTATGACAAAGCCACAGCAAACATCATTCTCACTGGTCAAAAACGGAAAGCATTTCCTCTAAGATCAGGAAGAAGACAAGGATATCCACTCTTGCCACTATTATTCAACATAGTTTTGGAAGTCCTAGCCACGGCGATCAGAGAAGAGAAACAAATAAAAGGAATACAAATTGTAAAAAAAGAAGTAAAACTGTCACTGTTTGCTGATGACATAATACTATACATAGAGAATCCTAAAGATGTCACCAGAAAACGATTAGAGCTAATCAGTGAATCTGGTAAAATTGCAGGATACAAAATTAATGCACAGAAATCATTTGCATTCTTATACACTAACAATGAAAGATCAGAAACAGAAATTAAGGAAACAATCCTATTCACCATTGCAACAAAAGAATAAAATGCCTAGGAATAAACCTACCTAATGAGGTAAAAGACCTGTACTCAGAAAACTATAAGACACTGATGAAAAAAATCAAAGATGACACAAACAGATGGAGAGATATACCATGCTCTTGGATTGGAAGAATCAATATTGTGGAAATGACTACACTACCCAAAGAAATTTACAGATTCAATGCAATCCCTGTCAAACTACAAATGACATTCTAATTCTTCACAGAATTAGAACAAAAAAATTTTACAATTTGTATGGAAACACAAAAGACCCCAAATAATGAAAGAAATCTTGAGAAAGAAAAATGGAGCTGGAGGAATCAGGCTCCCCAAATTCTGACTATACTACAAAGCTACAGTAATCAAGACAGTATGGTACTAGAACAAAAACAGAAATGTAGATCAATGGAACAGGATAGAAAGCCCAGAGATAAATCCATGCACATATGGTCACCTAATGTATGAGAAAGGAGACAAGAATATAAAATGGAGAAGAGACAGTCTCTTCAATAACTGGTGCTGGGAAAACTTTACAGCTACATGTAAAAGAATGAAATAAGAACACTTCTTAACACCATACACAAAAATAAACTCAAAATGGATTAAAGACCTAAATGTAAGGCCAGACACTATCAAACTCTTAGAGGAAAACGTAGACAGAACACTCTTTGACATAAATCACAGCAAGATCTTTTTGACCCTCATCCTTGAGTAATGAAAATAAAAACAAAAATAAACAAACAGGACCTAATTAGACGTAAAAGCTTTTGCACAGCAAAAGAAACCATAAACAAGATGAAAAGACAACCCTCAGAATGGGAGAAAATATTTGCAAATGAAGCAACTGACAAAGGATTAATCTCCAAAATATACAAATAGCTCATGCAGCTCAATATTTTAAAAAAACCAATAAGAACCGAATCAAAATATGCGGGGAAGACCTAAAGAAAACTTTCTCCAAAGAAGACATACAGATGGTCAAAAAGCACATGAAAAGATGCTCAACATCAGTAATGATTAGAGAAATGAAAATCAAAACTACAATGAGGTATCACTCCACACTGGTCAGAATGGCCATCATTAAAATATCTACAGAGAGTAAATGCTGGAGAGAGTGTGGAGAAAAGGGAACCCTCTTGAACTGTTGGTGGGAATGTAAATTGATACAGCCACTATGGAGAACAGTATGGAGGTTCCTTAAAAAACTAAAAATAGAACTACCATATGACACAGCAATCTCACTACTGGGCATATATCCAGAGAAAACCATATTTCCAAAAGATACATGGACCCCATGTTCATTGCAGCACTATTTACAGTAGGCAGGACATGGAAGCAAGCTAAATGTCCATCAACAGAGGGATGGATAAAGAAGATGTGGTACATATACACGGTGGAATATTACTCTGCCATATAAAGGAATGAAATTGGGTCATTCGTAGAGACATGGATGGACCTAGAGACTGTCATACAGAGTGAAGTAAGTCAGAAAGAGAAAAAACAAACTATCGTATATTAATGCATATATGTGGAATCTAGAAACATGTTATAGATGATCCTATTTGCAAAGCAGAAGTAGAGACACAGACGTAGAGAACAAACTTATGGACACCAAGGGGGGGAAAGAGAGTGTGGGTTGAACTGGGAGATTGGGATTGACATATATACACTATTGATACTATGTATTAAACAAATAACTAATGAGAACCTACTGTATAGCTCAGGGAACTCTACTCAATGCTCTGTGGTGAACTAAATGGGAAGGAAAGCCAAAAAAAGAGGGGATATATCTATATATATCTATATATATCTATAGATATATATATAGATATATCTATAGATATATAGATATATATAGATATAAAGCTGATTCACTTTACTGTGCAGTAGAAACTAACACAACATTGTAAAGCAACTATACTCCAATAAAAAATAATTGTAAAAAATGTTGAAGATGAAAGGTACTCTGGTGTGAGATCACCCAGAGACATCACAGCAGAGCACTGGCTTGGCCAGGAAGGCCCAGCTTCCCTCCAGCTGGTGGCCTCTTAAGGGTTCCTGATCTTTGCTGAGCTTCAGTTTCCTCATCTGTGGACTGGGGTTGACCATCCCTGCTGCCCCCCTTAAAGGGTACCTTTAGAGGTCAAGGCAGTGCTGATGAGTATCCACATTTTCCTTTTTAAAGGGTCCACCCAGGAATGTAATTTGGTGTAGCCACTATAGAAAACAATATGGAGTTTCCTCAAAACACTAAAAATAGAGTTACCATACAATTCAACAATCTCACTCCTGGACATATATCCGGACAAAGCTACAGTTCAAAAAGATACATGCAACCCTATGTTCAGAGCAGCACTATTCACAATAGCCAAGACATGGAAACAATGTAAAAGTCCATCAACAGATAAATGGATAAAGAAGATGTGGTGTATATATATATATATACACACACACACACACACACACACACACATATATATATATATATATATATATATATATATATGTATATATACAATGGAACACTACACACCATAAAAAAAGAATGAAATAATGCCACTTGTAGCAACATGGACGAACCTAGAGATTATCAGACTAAGTGAAGTAAGTCAGAAAGAGAAAGACAAACACCATAGCATATTGCTTATATGTGGAATCTAAAATATGACACAAATGAACTTATCTGTGAGGCAGAAACAGACTCACAGATGTAGAGAACACACTTGTGGTTGTCAGCGGGGAAGAGGAGTAGGAGGAATGGATTGGGAGTTCGGGATTGGAAGATGCAAGCTATTTTGTATAGGATGGATAAACAATGGGCTCCTACTGTATAGCATAGGGAACTATATTCAATAACCTGTTATAAACCATAATGGAGAAGAGTATGAAAAAGAATGTATGTGTATGCATGGCTGAGTAGATTTGCTCTGCAGCAGAGATTAACACAGCATTGTAAATCAACTATAATTCAATAAAATACTTTTAAAAACCCCATCAAACTACAATGAGGTATCACACTGGTCAGAATTGACATCATCAAAAAATCTACAAACAATAAATGCTGGAGAGGGTATGCAGAAAAGGGAACCCTCTTACACTGTTGGTGGGAATGTAAATTGATACAGCCACTATGGAGAACAGTATGGAGGTTCCGTAAAAATCTAAAAATAGAATTACCATATGACCCAGCAATCCCACTACTGGGGATATACCCTGAGAAAACCAAAGCTCAAAAAGACACATGTACCCCAATGTTCACTGCAGCACTATTCACAATAGCCAGGACATGGAAGCAACCTAAGTGTCCATCAGCAGATGAATGGATAAAGAAGATGCGGTACATACATACAGTGGAATATTAGCCATAAAAAGGAACAAAATTGGTCATTTGTAGTGATGTGGGTGGACCTAGAGTCTGTCATAAAGACTGTCATAAAGACTGAAGTAAGTTAGGAAGGGAAAAACAAATATAATATATTAACACATACGTGTGGGATCTAGAAAAATGGTACAGATGAACCTATTTGCAGGGCAGGAATAGAGACGCAGATGTAGAGAACGGAAGAGTAGACATGGTAGGGGGGGGGAAGGGGAGAGTGGGAGGAAATGGGAGATTAGGATTGACATATACACACTACCATGTGTAAAATAGATAGCTAGTAGGAACCTGCCGTATAGCACAGGGAGCTCAGCTCGGTGCTCTGTGATGACCTAGATAGGTGGGATAGGGGGTGGGTGTTGGAGGGAGGTCCAAGAGGGAGGAGATATATGTATACATAAAGCTGATTCACTTCGTTGTACAGCAGAAACTAACACAACATTGTAAAGCAATTATATTCCAATAAAAATAAATAAATAAATAAGATTTTTAAAATGGGTGACACACAGCTAGTCTATCAAAATAAGCCTGTAGATTCAAAGTACATTGTGTTTCAAACATTTGTTTTGAAAGTGGACATTTTGGAAAGCTGGAAATTAATTCCTATAAATCTAAAAATCTACTGTTGCTGATAAGTAAAATCCTAAGTACCCTAGGCTAAGAAGTGTTTGCTGAGAAAATATTTAGTTTCATGTCATCACATTGGACTTACGCAAGGAATCAGTGTAGGTGGAGTGGCTGAGGGCAGAGCTGCAAGTCAAAGGAAACCATATGTTTGTGCTCCTCTTATCACTGCATGAAAAACACGACTTATCACAAAAGCTACAGGCTTTGTAGAGAAATGTTATTGGAAAAGGAAACAGAAGGCGAAAAAATAACCCATGTAGCATGGGACAGAAAGAATTATGTCATTGTTATTTTAAAATTAAATGTATTAATATCCTATACCCTTTTGAATTTATATTCTCCTAAACTTCTTACATGTATGCATCTTAAGAAAAACTAAACTATAGCCTGCAATATTCAAATATGCAATCAAGAGTTAAAATAAATTGCTGTATCAGAGGGCAGAAACATAAAATCTTGTTATATTTTTTCACAGGTATTACTTATTAGTTCAACAATTAGTTACTACTAACTTCCACTATTAAGTAGTCATATTTTTTATTTTGTTTAAAAAATGTCAGTTAGGTAATATAAAAGTAAATGGAGCAAATATTACAATTCCAAAATAATACAAAATAATATACAATTTTAATATATATATAAACCCTGATTTTTATGTTATATTAAAGTAATACTGCTTGTGTATAATTATTTATTACATATTATGTTATTATAATTTATTTTGTCTAGTATGATAATTCCCAGGTTGACTCTCTAAAAGTCTGGTCACCTAAGATATAGACAAACTGATTCTAAAACTCATATTGAGAGTGCCTGGGTAGCTCAAGTGGTAGAGCATCAGTTTTAATCTGAGGGCCCACGGTTCAAGTCCCTGTCCAGGTGCCAAAAGAAAAAAATAAAATAAAATAAAATTTATATTGAGAAGTAAAGGGACTAGAATAGCTAAAGCAATTTTGTGAAAGGTGAATAAAATTGGAGGAATTGCTCTACCCAATTTCAAGACTTAGTGTACAACTCTGCCATCAGTGTGGTATTTGACAGAGGGATAGACACATGGATCACTGGAACAGAATAGAGAACTCAGAAATAGACTCACTACCAGTACAGCCAACTGATTTCCCACAAGGTGCAAAAGCAATTCAGTGGAAGAAGGGTTTGTTGCCTTTTCAACAAATAACGCTGGAACACTTAGGCACCACATGAAAAAACAAACAACAAAACCCCATGAGCCTTAACATAAACCTCACACCTTATACAAAGATTAACTCGAAAAACGAATTAAAGATATAAATGTAAAACGTAAATCTCTAAAACTTTTAGAAGAAAACATAGGCAGGAAATCTTCATGACCCTTGTTATAGAGGAGGACACTGAAAGCATGATCCACAAAAGAAAGGACTGATAAACTAGAGCTCATAAAGATAAAAAAATACTTTTCTTTGAAAGACTCTGTTAAAAGAATGAAAACAAAAAGCCACAGACTAGGGAAAATTATTTGTGAACCACATAACCAAAAAAGGATTCGTATCCAGGAAATATAGAGAACTCTCTAAACTCAACATTATGAAAACAATCTGATTAGAAAATCGTCAGAGATAGAAACAGACACTTAACCAAAAGGGATATCTGGATGGCAAATTAGCACATAAGGAGATGGTCAATACCATTAGCCATTAGGGAAATGTAAATTAAAGCCACAATGAGATACCACTGCACACAAATTAGAATGACTGAAGGAAAATATACTGTCAGTATCCAAGGGAAGCTCTGCAAAACCCCGACTTCTCACATGGCTGGTGGAAATGTAAATTTATACAGCCATTCTGCAAAATGTTTTGGCAGTTTCTTATGAAATTAAACACACACTCACCATAAGACCTAATTTTCCCACTCCTGGGTAATTACTCTACAGAAATGACAGCATAGATGCATAAAAAAAAATGGTACACTAATGCTTATACTAGCTTGATTTTGCAATAGTGCACAACTGGAAACAATCCACATGTCCTTCAACAGTGAATACATAAATCATGGTATATGCATACAAATAAATACTACTCAACAATAAAAAGGAACTGAATATTGTTATACACACCAACTTGGATGGACCCTAAGGGTGTTATACTAAGTGAAAAAGCCAATCTCAAAAGGTTACATACTGTTTGACTCCAATTTTATAACATTTTAAAAATGACAAAATTATAGTGATGAATAACAGATAAGTGATGACCAGGGTTAGTGGAAAGGTGTGATTATAAAGGGCTAACATGAGAGAATATATTTGTGGTGATAAAAGAGTTCTGCATCCTGATTATGTTGATGGTTACACAAATCCATATCTGTAATAAAATTTCACAGAACTATACATACACACTCTCAAAAAATGAGTGTATTCCTGAACTGATGAAACCCAAATAAGGTTTGTAGTTTATTTAATAGTATTGTACCAATGTTAATTTCTTAGTTTTGATCATTCTACCTTGGTTGTATAAGTTGATATCATTGGGGGAAGATGGATGAAAGGGATACTAGAATTTTCCATATTATTTTTGCAACTTCTATATGAGCCTAAAATTATTTAAAAATGAAGAGTTAAAATAAATGAATGCTAATAGTATTACAGAGACAGAACAGTTTTTAGAACTGCTTAAGAAAAGTGTGGCAACCATCCTTTTGACTACCCAGTGTGCCTCATAATGTGAGAAAACGAAAATCCAACATTTTTACAAAAATCAGATTAGAAGGATAAAAGGATAAAGTATGACATTTCTATAAAGGCTGTACAATTATGAAAGTTCACATGATACGATAACATAGTAATGATGATGTTAACATAATGACTAATATTTACAAAGCACTTAATATACAATTCTTAGAACAAGCTGAGAGTATGTATTTCTTTACCACCATTTTACAGATGAGGAAACTGAGACGCATAGATATTAATTCATATATCCTTGACTACAGAGCTAGTTAATGACCACGATGGGACTTTCACCCAAGGTGGTCTGGTCCTAGAATCTGTAGAGAATATAGAAAAATGTGTAATATATTCTGAAATTCTGAAAAAAATAAAGAACATAATCACAATAGATGAAAATACCTACTCTCAACATTTTGATATATTCTCTTTTTGATATGCCTCCTTTAACTTATTCATTTTTTGATTCATCAATAATTAAAATATTAGCTGAACATGTAAGATGTGTCAATCCTTGTTCTGGGAACATGGGCTACAGAAAAGAAACTAATAACATCCCTGTCTACATGGACCACCTAGTCTAATGGAGGGACAGACAATACAAATGACAAAAGTATAAGAAAATTTCAGGTGATAAGTCCTAAAGTAGAATAAAGTAGTAAGACAGCGGGGAGTTGTCAGGGAAATGAGGGAGTGAGCCACGGGAACTTCTTGGAGAAGTAGTAGAACATTCTGGGCAGAGGGCATGGCACTTGCAAAGGCCTGGGAGCTGGGACTGGATCCAAGGTCTCCAGGGAGGCCCATGTGGATGGAACTGGACAAGGGAGATGGAATGTGGGAGAGATCTGCCAGGATCCTGTCCCACTGTCCAGATTGCACGGCTCATTCAGAAAATCTCTTTACACAGCCACCACTTTACATTTTCATTTCCTTTTATTGCTTGTTTGTTTTGTTTTGTTTTTAATATGAAGATTATTTATTATAAATTCTTCTCAAAAACAGCAGTTTTTAATACCATGAGTTTACCATTATATAATTGGTTTTTAAATATTTGTCCATCCACATAAGTAGAAATTAGGTAGTATTTCCTAATCCAAACAGAAGACGATGTAGAATTGAAATGCTCTGTCCACTCCTTTCCCAACTTTCAATGGGAAGTTCCCTGAGACGTGTGTGGAAGATGTGTCCTCATGGGCACCTCCGCTGGGGCTTCCTCTGAGCCTGGCCTTGAGGGGTTCAGTGGAGCTAGGGTCATTCCTGAGGTCCCATTCTCAGAAGTCCCAGCAGATCAGATAGAACTTCAGCCCTCCCACCAGTTCAAGAAGAAATAGAGGCCTCTCAAGATGCTTCGTAAAGGGTGGGGCTGAACTCTTCTGCCACCTTGTGACTGATTCCATTTCTCCCTTCCCATTAGATGGATGTTTCTCTAGAAACTCCAGGAGTAGAACTTCAATTTTCAGTAGAAGCTCTTGACAGGATCAAAGGACATGGGGACCAGAATCCACAAAGGATTTTTCAACACAGAGCTAAGCCTAAATCAAAGATTATACTTGGTAATGAAATGGACAGTGGACTGTGAAAGAAAAGGCCTTGGAAATCATGTATTTTATGGGTGCCTGAGAAGTAGGAAAAGCAGAGAACCAAGGTTAGATATGGGAAAGAAGAATGAAGGGATTGAATGTCAGGTACCTCCTGTGAAATTCTCTTCCTTGGAACTCAATTTAATTCTCTATCTTTTCTGTATGACAGATACTCAAGCTCCAATGAATCCAATATCTCCTTTCTCTACATGCTCACCTGATACGGAATCTCCTGCTGTCAGGAGATGTACCTGCCTGTCCATAGGCAACTCCCCCTTCCTTTCCCAATAAGGAGACCCTACCACCTAGCTTCACTCTCCTCAAGCCCACTCTGTCCCCCTAGTGGTGAGGAAATCTAGGCTGTCATTCAAGAGCTCCTTCAATACTTGGCCCTTGTCCTGTTCAAGATGGATGCTTAGATCCAGCCTCTCTCTTTTTTTTTTTTTTTTAGTAATTATAAATATGACTTTCCTACCACCACATCCCATCTCCTATGAGATAACAATTCTCCTTCAGCTTACCGTGGTGTATTTTCAAGCTCTCCCTCTCTGCTTCACAGACGCATGCCCCGAATATCCTTAGTACATCCCTGTGTTGGCAGTAATGGCAGTGTTATCACAAACTTCCCATTCTGTGCTGTGTTAAGTGTGTCACAACTTAGGGCACAAATATTAATTCCAGGGCTCATTGCAAAGCATGGTAAAGTTATTCAAAGTGCCATTTTAGACTGAAACAAACATGGAACTTTAATGACTTTTTGTCAAGTCATTGGCACCTTTATTCTTTGATCCTGTCATAATATGAAGATGAATGTACACTTTGGGTGAAATTTTTAATATAAATCATGAAATTTCAAATAAATTTCAGGTTCAAGCAGTGCCGTAATAATAGTGTCTTCAATTCCATCACAAAATGATGAATCTTAAATGCTTTATAGATATTCTTTGGCTAAAAGTTTTGAAAAGGACTTCCACTTCTGGGTTGGAAACAAAAAGTTCCACCCTAGTCATGAGAGCAACGTGGATAAATTACAAAACACATCAGCACACTGAAGACACAGAGACACCTGAATGAATTAAATTCCAGAAATGGCAAGGGGTCCTTTGGTGCTTTCATCTCTGCAGGTAATGCAGAAGTAGGAACAACTCCCCAAGGATGGCTGAGAAGAGAAACCAAACTATTTACAAATTATTATTGACTACATATGTCTGATGTGACAAATTCAAATTCTGAGGAGTCTAAAAGCACTCTACATCCACTTGCCAAATCTCCTTCAAGGCTCTGGCTGGCTGCATGTGAGTATCACACTAATGGCTGAGAGCAGGACAGGGGAGATGAGACAGACTTGTGAACCCTTCCCTTAGTGCAAGATAATGACCAGGAGGAGGACACTGAAATGGAACAGGAGAACTAAGACCCTCCAAGGTGCACAGATCTTTCATGAGTGCAAGGCAGTAGCCTGCAGGAGGCTGTGAGAGGAGAAAGAGAACTGACAGCTCTTACTCCCAAAGTGCACACAAAATCTTCATTGAGTACACTACAGTGGCCTAATAAAGACTGAGGCAGGGAATTAAGGATTAGAAGGACCTCCTGTGGCTTGAAGATGTAGGATCAGAGCTAGAGTGTAAAGAAAACTCCCTAATGAACCAAAAAGTTGTAAGAGAGTCAGAAGAAGAGGGAGACTTGGGTGCGGCCATGGGGAGAGGGAGACGGCAGGGGTGGTGGTCAGAAAGTGAAAGAGAGATTTATTTCCTATATCCTTAAAACAAGCAACTGGGTGTAATACATAGATATTTGAAGTCTCACTGGTCTCAGATTTGAATCTCTGCTAAAAGGAATGTCTTAATCTAACCCTCCAAATATATGAAGTCATTATCGGGGAACTGAATCTAAGTATAGTTGCAAAAAAAATACCCATATTCAATTCAACTGCATATTTAAACATTTAAATCCCACATACTAGTGGTCTGACAGAGGAATGATTATGTTTTCTCTTTTCTTACACAAAGTTGTTTCACATACGATAAAAAATTAAGAAACATGAGAAGAAACAGAGAACTGTGACCCATGGACAAGAAAGGAAACAAACACAAGAGAAGAGACTCAGATAATCTAAATGTTTGAATTGGTAAAGATAGACTTTAAATAACTATGAAAAAACATGTTAAAGTATATAATAAAAAAGGTAGATAGCATACATGAACAAACAAGAAATTAACAAATGAGAGATTTCAGCAAGAAGATAAACTATTTTAAAAAGTGGAAATGTTATAAGAGAAAAATACAATATCAGAACAAGTAATTCATTCAATGGGCTTAATATCAGACTGAATACAGCAGCAGAAGAAAGGGTCAGTGGACATGAAGGTAGACTAATGACAAGTATCCAAACTGAAATAGAGAGAGAGAAAGAGCATTCAAGAACCACAGACCAATGTAAAAATAAATTTAACCTATGTGTAATTGGAATCCCAGAATGACAGGAGAGAGAATAAGACAGAATTATTTAAAAACATAATGGCATTGACATATATATAATACCAAATGTAAAATAGATAGCTAGTGGGAAGCAGCTGCATAGCACAGGGAGATCAGCTCGGTGCTTTGTGACCACCTAGAGGGGTGGGATAGGGAAGGTGGGAGGGAGGCTCAAGAAGGAGGGGATATGGGGATATTTGTATACATATAGATGATTAACTTTGTCATACAGCAGAAACTAACACAACATTGTAAAGCATATTATACTCTAATAAAGATGTAAAAAATAAATAAATAAATAAGGTGAGGAGTAGAAGGAAGCAAAAAAAAAAAAAGACATAATGGCTGAGAACTTTCTAAAAATGGTGAAATGTATTAACCTACATATACAGTAAGCTCAGTGAAACCCGAATCAGGATAAACAAAAGAAATCCACACTTATGCCTATTATCATGAAACTGCGGAAAACTAAAGATAAAGAGAAAATCTTAAAAGTACTTAGCTGGCAAGAATATTACTTGCAGGAAAACAATGATAAGAATGCCTTATTGCCAAAAAACAGAGGAATAACATCTTTAAAGTGCTGAAAGGAAAAAGAGAACTGTCTCTCTATAATTCTCTATCCAGCAAAAAAATTTTTCAAGAATGAAGTTGAGAGAGAAGAATATACAATGAAGAAAGGATAGTCTTTTCAATAAATGGTGTCAGGAAAACTGGACAGCTCATGCAAAACAATTAAACAATTAAACTATTTTACACCATACACAAAAATCAACTCAAAAATATTAAAGACTTGAATGTAAGACCTGAAACCATAAAAATACTAGAAGTAAACAGAGAAATAAAGCCCCTTGACATTGATCTTGGCAAGTTTTTTTTTTGGCAGGTGGGTGGATTTGACACCAAAAGCAAAGGCAGCAAAAGCAAAAATAAACAAGTGGAACTACATGAAACTAAAAAGCTTCCGCACAGCTAAGAAAACCATCAACAAAATAAAAAGGATACCTGTGGAATGGGAGAAAATATTTGCAAATTGTATATCTAATAAAGGATTAGCACCCAAAATATATAGAGAATGCATACAACTCAATAGCAAAACAAAAAATCCAATTAAAAAATGGTCAGAGGAACTAAATGGACATTTTTCCAAAGAAGACATACAAATGGCCAACAGGTACATGAAAAGGTGCTCAACATCACTAATCATCAAGGAAATGCAAATCAAAACCACAATGAGATATCACCTCACACCTGTTAGAATGACCATCATTAAAAATACAAGACATAAGAAGTGTTGGCAAAAATGTGGAGGAAAAAAGAACCCTTTATGAACTATTAGTAAGAATGTAAATTGATTCAGCCACTATGGAAAACAGTATGAAGTTTCCTTAAAAAATTAAAAATAGAATTACCGTATGATCCAGAAATTCCATTTCTGGGTAAATATTCAAAGAAGAAAAAATCACTATCTGGAAAATATATATGTGCCTCCATGTTCATTGCAGCGTTGTTTACAGTAGACAAGACATGAAACAAACAAAGTATTCATGGACAGATGAATGTATAGAGAAAGCGAGGTGTGTGCGTACGTGTGTGTGTGTGTGTGTGTGTGAATAATGGAATATTATTAAGCCAGGGGAAAAAAAGAAGAAAATCCTGCCATTTGTTGCAACATGGATGGACCTTGAGGGCACTATACTAAATGAGATAGGTTGGACAGAGAAAGACAAATATTGTATGATCTCTCTTATATGTGGAATCTAAAAGAAACCAAGCTCATAGATACAGAAAACAGACTGGTGTTGCCAGAGGTTGGGTAAGAGGTGGACAAAAATAAATAAATAAAGGTAATGAAGGTAAAATAAAGTCATTTTCAGGTAGACAACAGCTGAGAAAATCTGTTTCTTGCAAATATTTACTATAAGTAATACTAAGGAAACTTTCTCAGGCAGAAGGGAATTAATACTAGAAAAAAATCTTGATATGCAGGAAGGGATAAAGGGAACTACAATGTATATACATATATATATATATATATATGCATATATATATATATATATACACACATAATGTACAACATAAAAGGACTTTGCAAACTATTGTAATATACATTATATGTACAATAATGTTTATAATAGTTTAATATATAACATTTAATATAATATATAATAATATAATACACACAAATATTCATATATTTAAAATTATATACACAGATATATAGTATAGGCAGTCCTCAATTTGCACAGTACTGCCTTGACTGAAACTTGTGTGTATCAGAACAATGTTCCCAGTTTGCACAGAACTTCAGTTACCAGACACCTGTGCAAAGTGAGTACACTTTTCCAGTGTGCACAGGATTCAGTTAATATGGTTTTATGCATAGTAAGAACTGTAATATATATAAAATGTATAATATATGTATTTTTTGACCACCTTCATCCATTTTGCCCATCCCTCACCCCGAACTCTGGCAACCACCAACCTGTTTTCTGTATATATCATATATTATTTTAAAAAGACAATTGGCCATTAAAAGCAATATAAATAGTCACGTGTTGTAGGGTTTGTAGCATATATAGAGGTAAAGTAAATGGCAACAATAACACAGACGGTATGAGGAGTCTAAATGGAATTACATTGTTGAAAAGCTCCTGTATTATTCATGAAGTAGGTAGGATATTTGAAGTAAATGGTGATAAATTAAAGATGCATATTGTAATCTGTAGAGCAGCCATAAGAAAAAGAAGGAGGTATAAATTAAAAACCATACAGAAAATAAAATTTAATACTAAAATATTTGATTAATCCTAACTGGGAAACAAAAAAATAGGTGACATACATAGAAAACAAATACCAATACAGTCAACTTATATCCTACTCTATCATTAATTACATTAAATGTTAATTGACTATTTCATGAAAAAGGAAGAAATTAGCAGAAATGATTAATAAATCACCACTTAAGTGTGATTGTTAATTTTATGTGTGAACTTGACTGGGGCACATGGTGGCCAGACTTGGTCAAACATTATTCTGGGTGTTTCTGTGAAGCTGTTTTAGATAAGATTAGCATTTAAATCAGTAGACTGAGTAAAGCATATTATCCTCCATAATGTGGATGGGCCTCACCTAGTCAGTTGAATGACTGAATAGAGCAAAAAGGCTGATCCTCCCCCCAAGTAAAAGTGAATTATTTCTGCCTAATGGCCTTTGAACTGGGACATTGGTTTTTTGCCTCCCTTTGGACTTGAACTGAAACAACAGCTCTGACTGGGTTTCAAGCCTGCTGGCCTTCAGATTGGAATTACACCATTAGCTCTGCTGGTTCTCAGCCCTTCAAACTCATACTGGAATTAAACCATTTGCTCTTCTGGGTCTCCAGCCTGACAACTGACCCTGCAGATCTTGGGACTTGCCAGCCTCCATAATCACATGAGACAATTCTTTATAATAAATCTATAAATTAAATTAAATATAGGAACTTCCCTGGTGGTCCGGTGGTTAAGACTGTTTCTCTGGAGAACCCTGACTAATATACTTAGTATAACTTATTTATCAAAACATACCTTAAATATGATGACCTGGGTTAAAAGTTTAAAAGATGCATATAAATAAGGTTTCCAATTTACTAAGCGTAAAAGCTAATGTGACTCTGTTAATATCAGACAGAGTAGACTTCAAGAGAAGGGGTATTTATAGATCTAAGGGGGACATTTCATAAGGATAAAAGTGCCAGATTATCAAAAATACATAATCACACACAGAATGTGTGTTCCAATAAAAGTTCTTATAATATATTAGATTAAATTCCTTAACTCAGGGGAGAAATAGACAAATCCACACCAAATTTAGAGATTCTAACTTTCTAACACTTTCTTGATTAATTGATAGAGCAGATTTTAAAAAGCCAGTAAAAATACAGAAGATGTGAACAACATAATCTAATTGATCTAAGTGACAATTACATATAACAAAGAATGGCAGAACACACTTTCTTATCAAGTGTACATAGAATATTTTTCAAAATATACGCTATGTTGGAAACTACATGTGAGTCTTAATACATTTAAAATAACAAATAATATTGGCCGTATTCTTTGATCACAGATAACAGTGGAATTAAATTAATAATTAATATTATGAAAATATGTATAAGATATCCAAATGTTTGGAAATTAAACATCATATTTCCAAATAACCCATAAATCGAACAAAAAATTCAAAGAATATAAAATATTTTGAAATGAATGATAAAAATTATAATAAAAACATTGTTTCTACAGTAAGGCTGAAAGATAAATTTGTAGATTTAATTACCTATACTACAAAAGAGGAAATATTTAAAATAAATTACCTGAACTTGCATGTTAACAATATAGAAAAAGAATAAATCAAAATTAAAGTAGAAGAATGAACAGAATAGAAATAAGACCTGAAATAAATGAAAGAGAAAACAGACCAACAATGGAGACGATTACACAAATCAATTGTTTATTTTTTGAAAAGAGTATAAAAATGGGTAACCCCTAGAAATACTACTAAAAGAAGAAAGAAAACAAAAGAGAGAGAGAGAACAAACTGCTTATGTCAGGAATAAAAGAGAGACAATACTGCATATTATACAGACATGAAAAGGTTAATAAAGGGATGTTTTGTTAATCTCCATTTAATAAACAGAAATCATTAACTTAAAACTGTTTAACAATTAGCAGATTGTTAACTATTAATAAAGGTAGATTGATAACTCTAAGTTGACAACTTAGATGAAATGGAAAAATCCTTAAAAACAAAAATTACCCAAACTGGCAAATGAGAAAACAGAAAATCTGAACAATGTGATTTCTATTAAAATCAACAATAAAAAGACAACCCAATTGGAGATTGGTTCAAGATGGTGGAGTAGAAGGACGTGTGCTCACTCCCTCTTGAGAAAGCATGGAATCACAACTAACTGCTGAACAATCATCAACAGGAAGACAGTGGAACTCACTAAAAATGATACCCCACATCCAAATACAAAGGAGAAGCCACAATGAGATGGTAGGAGGGGTGCAATCACAATAAAATCAAATCCCATAACTGCTGGGTGGGTGACGCACAAACTGGAGAACACTTATACCACAGAAGTCCACCCACTGGAGTGAAGGTTCTGAGCCCCACATCAGGCTACCCAACCTGGGGGTCTGGCAACCGAAGGAGGAATTCCTAGAGAATCAGACTTTGAAGGCTAGTGGGACTTGATGGCAGGACTTCGACAGGACTGGGGGAAACAGAGACTTCACTCTTGGAGGGCACACACAAAATAGTGTGTGCATCAGGAGCCAGGGGAATGAACGGTGACCCCAGAGAAGACTGAACCTTACCTACCTTCTAGTGTTGGAGGGTCTCCTGCAGAGTTGGGAGGTGGCTGTGGCTCACCATGAGGACAAGGACACTGGCAGCAGAAGTTCTGGGATGTACTCCTTGGCGTGAGCCCTCAAAGAGTCTGCCATTAGCCCCACCAAAGAGCCAGGTAGGCTACAGTGTTTGGTCGCCTCAGGCCAAACAACCAACAGGGAGGGAATCAAGCCCCACCCATCAGGAGAAAAGCAGATTAAAGTTTTACTGAGCTCTGCTCACCAAAGCAACATCCAGCTCTACTCACCACCAGTCCTTCCCATCAGGAAACTTGCAGAAGCCTCTTAGATAGCCTCATCCACCAGAGGGCAGACAGCAGAAGTTGCAATCCTGCAGCCTGCGGAACAAAAACCACATTCACAGAAAGAGACAAGATGAAAAGGCAGAGGGCTATGTACCAGATGAAGGAACAAGATAAAACCCCAGAAAAATAACTAAATGAAGTGGAGATATGAAAACTTCCAGGAAAAGAATCCAGAATAATGATAGTGAAGATGATCCAGGACCTCGGAAAAAGAATGGAAGTAAAGATCGAGAAGATGCAAGAAATGTTTAACAAAGACCTAGAAGAATTAAAGAACAAACAAACAGAGATGAACAATAAAATAACTGAAATGAAAAATACACTAGAAGGAATCAACAGAATAACTGAGGCAGAAAAACGGATAAGTGACCTGGAAGACAGAATGGTGGAATTCACTGCTGCAGAACAGAATAAAGAAAAAAGAATGAAAAGAAATGAAGACAGCCTAAGACACCTCTGGGACAACATTAAATGCAACCACATTCACATTATAGGGGTCCCAGAAGAAGAAGAGAGAAAGGACCTGAGAAAATATGTCAAGAGATTATAGTCGAAAACTTCCCTAACATGGGAAAGGATAGCCACCGAAGTCCAGGAAGCGCAGAGAGTCCCAGGCAGGATAAACCCAAGGAGAAACATGCTGAGACACATAGTAATCAAACTGACAAAAATTAAAGACAAAGAAAAATTATTGAAAGCAACAAGAGAAAAGCGATAAATAGCATACAAGGTAACTTCCATAAGGTTAACAGCTGACTCCTCAGCAGAAACTCTACAAGCCAGAAAGGAGTGGCATGATATATTTAAATTGATGAAAGGGAAGAACCTACAACCAAGATTACTCTAGCCAGCAAGGATCTCATTCAGATTCAATGGAGGAATCAAAAGTTTTACAGACAAGCAAAAGCTAAGAGAATTTAGCACCACCAAACCAGCTCTACAACAAATGCTAAAGGAACTTCTCTAAATGGGAAACACAAGAGAAGAAAAGGACGTACAAAAACAAGCCCAAACAATTAAGAAAATGCTAATAGGAGCATACATATCGATAATTACCTTAAACATGAATGGATTAAAAGCTCCAACCAAAAGACACAGGCTCGCTGAATGAATACACAAACAAGACCCATATATACGCTATCTACAAGAGACCCACTTCAGACCTAGGGACACATACAGACCGAAAGCGAGGGGATGGAAAAAGATATTCCATGGAAATGGAAATCAAAAGAAAGCTGGGGTAGCAATACTCATAGCACATAAAGTAGACTTTAAAATAAAGAATGTTAAAAGAGACATGGCATAATGATCAAGGGCTCAATCCAAGAAGAAGATATAACAATTATAAATATATATGCACCCAACATAGGAGCACCTCAATACATAAGGCAACTGCTAACAGCTATAAAAGAGGAAATTGACAGTATCACAAAAATAGTGGGGGACTTTACTCCTCACCGACACCAATGGACAGATCATCCAAACAGAAAATTAATAAGGAAACACAAGCTTTAAATGACACAATAGACCAGATAGATTTAATTGATATTTATAGGACATTTCACCCAAAAACAGCAGATTACACTTTCTTCTCAAGTGCACACGGAAGTATCCAAGATAGATCACATCTTGGGTCACAAAACAAGCCTCAGTAAATTTAAGAAAATTGAAATAATATCAAGCATCTTTTCTGACCACAACTCTTTGAGATTAGAAATCAATTACAGGGAAGAACACGTAAAAAACACAAACACATCGAGGCTAACAATATGTTACTAAATAACCAAGAGATCACTGAAGAAATCAAAGAGGAAATCAAAAAATACCTAGAGGTAAATGACAATGAAAACACAACGATACAAAACCTATGGGATGCAGCAAAAGCAGTTCAAAGAGGGAAGTTTATAGCAATACAAGCCTATCACAAGAAACAAGGAAAATCTCAAGTAAACAATCTAATCTTACACATAAAGGAACTAGAGAAAGAAGAAGAAACAAAACCCAAAGTTAGTAGAGGGAAAGAAATCATAAATATTAGAGTAGAAATACATGACGTACAGACAAAGAAAACAATAGCAAAGATCAACAAAACTAAAAGCTGGTTCTTTGAGAAGATAAACAAAATAGATAAACCATTAGACAGACTCATCAAAAAAAAAAAAGGAGAGGACTCAATCAATAAAATTAGAAATGAAAAAGGAAAAGTTACAAGAGACACCACAGAAATACAAAGCATAGTAAGAGATTACTACAAGCAACTCTATGCCAATTAAATAGACAACCTGGAAGAAACGGACAAATTCTTAGAAAGGTATAACCTTCCAAGACTGAACCAGGAAGAAAAAGAAAATACAAACAGACCAATCACAAGCAATGAAATTGAAACTGTGATTAAAAATCTTCCAACAAACAAAGTCAGGGACCAGATGGCTTCCCAGTTGAATTCTATCAAACATTTAGAGAGGGGCTAACACCCGTCCTTCTCAAGCTCTTCCAAAAATTGCAGAGGAAGGAACACTCACAACTTCTTCTATGAGGCCACCATCACCCTGGTACCAAAACCAGACAAAGATACTCCAAAAAAAGAAAATTACAGACCAATATCACTGATGAATAGACATGCAAAAATTCTCAACAAAATACTAGCAAACAGAATCCAACAACAAATTAAAAGGATCATACACCATGATCAAGTCGGATTTACCCCAGGGATGCAAGGATTCCTCAATATACGCAAATCAATCAATGTGATACACCATATTAACAAATTGAAGAATAAAAACCATATGATCATCTCAATAGATGCAGAAAAAGCTTTTGACAAAATTCAACACCCATTTATGATAAAAACTCTCCAGAAAGTGGCCATAGAGGGAACCTACCTCAACATAATAAAGGTCATATATGACAAACCCACAGCAAACATCATTCTCAACAGTAAAAAACTGAAAGCATTTCCTCTAAGATCAGAAACAAGACAAGGATGTCCACTCTCACCACTATTATTCAACATAGTTTTGGAAGTCCTAGCCACGGCAATCAGAGAAGAAAAAGAAATAAAAGGAATACAAATTGGAAAAGAAGAAGTAAAACTGTCACTTTTTGCAGATGACATAATACTATACATAGAGAATCCTAAAGATGCCACCAGAAAACGACTAGAGCTAATCAATGAATCTGGTAAAGTTGCAGGATACAAAATTAATGCACAGAAATCTCTTGCATTCCTATACACTAATGATGAAAATCTGAAAGAGAAATTAAGGAAACACTCCCATTTACCATTGCAACAAAGAGAATAAAATACCTAGGAATGAACCTACCTAGGGAGACAAAAGACCTGTATGTGGAAAATTATAAGACACTGATGAAAGAAATTAAAGATGATACCAACAGCTGGAGAGATATACCATGTTCTTGGATTGGAAGGATCAATCTTGTGAAAATGACTATACTGCCCAAAGCAATCTACAAATTCAATGCAACCACTATCAAATTACCAATGGCCGTTTTTACAGAACTAGAACAAAAAAATCTTAAAATTTGTATGGAGACACAAAAGACCCCGAATAATCAAAGCAGTCTTGAGGGAAAAAATTTGAGCTGGAGGAATCAGACTCCCTGACTTCAGACTACACTACAAAGCTACAGTAATCAACACAATATGGTACTGGCACATAAACGGAAGTATAGATCAATGGAACAGGATTGAAAGCCCAGAGATAAACCCACACACCTAGGGTCAACTAACCTTTGACAAAGGAGGCAAGGATATACAATGGAGAAAAGAGAGTCTCTTCAATAACTGGTGTTGGGAAAACTGGACAGCTACATGTAAAAGAATGAAATTAGAACACTTCCTAACACCATACACAAAAATAAACTCAAAATGGATTAAAGACCTAAATGTAAGGCCAGACACTATAAATCTCTTAGAGGAAAACATAGAAAGAACACTCTTTGACATAAATCACAGCAAGATGTTTTTTGACCCACCTCCTAGAGAAATGGAAATAAAAACAAAAATAAACAAATTGGACCTAATGAAACTTAAAAGCTTTTGCACAGCAAAGGAAACTACAAACAAGATGAAAAGACAACCCTCAGAATGGAAGAAAATATTTGCAAACGAATCAACGGACAAAGGATTAATCTCCAAAATATATAAACAACTCCTGCCACTCAATATTAAATAAACAAACAACTGAATCCAAAAATGGACCGAAGACCTAAATAGACATTTCTCCAAAGAAGACATACAGATGGCCAAGAAGCACATGAAAAGCTGCTCAACATCACTAATTATTAGAGAAATGCAACTCAAAACTACAATGAGGTATCACCTCACACCAGTTAGAATGGGCATCATCAGAAAATCTACAAACGACAAATGCTGGAGAGGGTGTGGAGTAAAGGGTACCCTCTTGCACTGTTGATGGGAATGTAAATTGATACAGCCACTATGGAGAACAGTAGGGAGGTTCCTTAAAAAACTAAAAATAGAATTACCATATGACCCAGCAATCCCACTACTGGACATATATCCAGAGAAATCCATAATTCAAAAAGACACATGCCCCCCCATCTTCACTGCAGCACTATTTACAATAGCCAGGTCATGGAATCAACATAAATGCCCATTGACAGACAAATGGATAAAGAAGAAGTGGTACATATATACAATGGAATATTACTCAGCCATAAAAATGAATGAAATTGGGTCATTTGTAGAGACGTGGATGGATCTAGAGACTGTCATACAGAATGAAGTAAGTCAGAAAGAGAAAAACAAATATCGTATATTAACACATATATGTGGAACCTAGAAAAATGGTACAAATCAACCAGTTGCAGGGCAGAAATTGAGACAGAGATGTAGAGAACAAATGTATGGACACCAAGGGGGGAAAGTGGTGGGGGGGTTGGTAGTGTGATGAATTGGGAGATTGGGATTGACATATATACACTAATATGTATAAAATGGATAACTACTAAGCACCTGCTATAGAAAAAAATAAAATTCTTAAATTAAAAAAAAAGACAACCCAATTAATAAATGGGAAAGAATGAAATGCACAAAGAAGATATACAAATGGTCTCAAAATACAGCCACTTTGGAAGTCAGTTTTGTCAATTTCTTACAAAATTAAATATACTCTTATCATACGATCCAGCAATTTTGCTCCCTGGTATTCATGCAAATGAGTTGAAAACGTATGTTGGCAAAGAAATCTTCACACAAATGTTTATAACAGCTTTATTCATAAGTGTCCAAACTTTGAAGTTACCAACATGTCCTACAATAGGTGAGTGCTAATAAACTATGGCACTTCCACACAGTAGAATGTTATGCCAAGATGAAAAGAAATGAATCACCTATCCACGGATGTTTATGGCAACTCTATTCATATTCAAAATTTGGAAGCAGCAGAGGTGTCCTTTCATAGGCAAATGGATAAACTGTGGTACATCCAGACAATGGAATATTATTCAGTGCTAAAAATGAAGTAAGCTATCAAGCCATGATAGTGGAGGAATCTTAATTGCATATTAATAGGTGAAAAAAGCCAATCTGAAAAGTTTACATATTGTATGATTCCAAGTATATGACATTCTGGAAAAGGCAAAATTATGGAGATCTTAAAAAGGGGGTTTGGGGGAAGGCAGGGTTTGCCTGGGGGTTTGTCGTGGGTTAGGGGGGAGGTAGGGTGAATAGCAGAGCACAGAGGATTTTTAGGGTAGTGAAATTATTCTGTATGTCATAAAGGTGGATAAATGTCATTATACATTTGTCAAAACCCACAGAATGTATAACTCCAAGAGGGAACCTTAATATAAACTACAGACTTTGTATGATAATGATGTGTCTGTAGGTTCATGGATTATAACACATGTACCCTCTGGTGCAGGATGTTGATATTGGGAGAAGTTGTGTATGTGTGTGGGACGGGAAAAGATTATATGAGAATTCTCAATTTTGCTCTCAATTTTTTGGAAGCCTACAACTGCTCAAAAATTATCTATTAATAAACAAACATACAGACAAATAAAAATACGATACAACCGTTTCTCACCCACTAGAAAGCTTAAAATCAAAACGACCAATTACATCAATTTTGGCAACCATGTGGAGCAAATGGAACTCTCATACATTGTTAAGAGGAGTACAAAATTGTACAATCACAATTTCACATCTGCTAGGATGACCAAAATAAAAATGACTGACAATACAAAATCTTGTAAGGCTATCAAGCACCTGGAATTCTCATAAGTTCTGGAAGAGTGTACGTAAAACATTCTAACCCAATGTTGGAGAACTGTTGCAGTTCCTTATAAATACACACATATCTACTCTATGAATCAGTCACCCAGTCTGACATTTACACAAGATACATGAACATGTACGTTCAAAAGAAGAATTTTAGAAGAAATTTCAAAGCAGTCTTTTTTTTATACTAGCCCCAAATTGTAAATGTCTCAATTTCAACAGGTAATAGATAAACAAAGTGTGCAGTATATATAGTTGGAGTTCTAGTTGGCATCAGAAAGTAGCAAACTTCCGATACATGCAATATGTTTAAATCTAAAAAAAAAAAAAAAGTTGAATCCAGACACAAAAAGAGTATACACTACACTGATCAGATTTATATGAAATTCAAGAACAGGTAAAACTGATATATGGTGAAAGAAATCAGAAAGCAGCTCCCTTTGCACATGAAAAGATGCTCAACATCTCTAATTATTAGAGAAATGCAAAAGAAAACTGCAATGAGATATCACTTCATACCAGTCAGAATAACCATCATCAAAAAGTCTACAAATAACAAAGCTGGAGAGGGTGTGGAGAAAAGGGAACTCTCCTACACTGTCGTTGGGTTGGTGCAGACACTATGGAAAACAGTATGGAGGTTTCTTAAAAAACTAAAAATAGAGTTTCCATTTGATCCAGCAATCCCACTCCTGGGCATATATCTGGAGAAAACTCTAATTCGAAAAGATACATGCACCCCAATGTTTACAGCAGCACTATTTACAATAGCCAGGACATGGAAACAACCTTTGTGCCCATCGACAGATGAACAGATAAAGAAGTTGGGGGGAGTGTATGTGTGTGTGTATATATATATATACACACACTCACACACATATATACACATACAGATACACACACAATGGAATATTACTCAGCCATAAAAAAGAATCAAATTTGCAACAACATGGATGGACCTAGAGATTATCATATGAAGTGAAGTAAATCAGACAAAGATAAATATCATATGATATCACTTATATGTGGAATCTAAAAAAATAATACAAATGAATCTATATACAAAACAGAAACAGACTCACAGACATAAAAAACAAACTTACGGCTACCAAAGGGGAGAGGGTGGTAGGGAAAGGATAAATCAGGAGTATGGGGTTAACAGATACAAACTACTCTACATAAAATAGATAAGCAACAAGGATTTACTGTTTAGCACAGGGAACTATATTCAATATCTTATAATAACTGATAATGGAAAATAATATTAAAAAATAGCAGTTGCCTTTGGAAGTGAAGGAATTGACTGGAAAAGGGCACATGGACATTTATTTGGTAAAGAAAATGCTCTTCATCTTGTTTTGACAGATGGTTACTTAGTGACAAAGTTCATTTAACAGAATGCTGTATATCTATACATTTAACTGTATGTTAATTATGTCTTAAATTAAAAAAAAAAGTTTTGGCAGCCCTGGTGTAATGGCCAAGGAAGCTCCCTTTTGGCAACAAATAGATTTGGCTTCAATTCCAGAATCTGCTATAGATTGCCAGGTTTTTGACAAGTTAATTACCATCCTGAGCCTCAATTTCTTGATGTGTAAAATGGCGCCAAACACTTGTGGATTTTGTGAGGAATATACAGTGTTTGAAAGCTTTTAGGATGGTATTTGGTCAAACAATAACCATTCAATAAATAGTAGTTACACTATTTTAATGAATCTCTCACAATTCTTCTTTCAAATGCCTTGTACTTCTGACATATCCTGTTTTTGTTTTTCATTTTTCTTTTAGTGCTCTATTTGTTCACTCATGAATCTCCCACACCTTTGGATTTGTTTGTTTTTCTTTTCATTGCTACTGCCTGCATCACACCCCTACTCCCACACTCCAAGCAGAAGTAAGCACTCAGTTATTTGCATCAACTATGACCAATATGAATTTTAAACAATGCAAACAAAAATACTTTATTGCACTAAAAAATAGCATATTCATATCCCTCTGTGTCTATAAGATCCAATGTCAGATTTTTCTCTGTACATAGCAACATGTCAGGCACATACTAAATCCTTAATAAAAGGTATTTCATAAGTAAATAATTTTAGACTTTGTGAAAATCATAACTATTTTACTCACTTATCAATATTTACACCAAGTCTAACAGCTATCGAGGAGTGAAAGATGGGTGCTTCTAGTGCTAATCTTACACTTCCATTCACTAGTTCCTTACTGAACACTCAGAATGATGTGGGGATACATGAGTGAGCAAAACAAGGCTCCAGTCTCTATTATTGCCATGATGCAGACAATAAAGAAATGTACAAATTCTTCATACATCTGGCTCAGTGATTTTCCTACTCCTGTTTGTCTTGCCTCATTTCTCCTTCTCCCAATCTTTTCCATTACTTGTGTTATCCTTTTGTTATATACTTATGCAAATACTGAAAAGTCCTTTCTAATTAGAAGACAGACAGACACCTACATTCCATAGATGTTTTGTATATACATATATATATGTGTGTGTGTGTGTGTGTGTGTCTTTTATTTTCTATGCACCTTGGATTTTTAAGCTGTTTCATGGAGAAGGAAGGAAAGGGAATTTGACAACACTTGGATCAGAGGTATGGAGATGGGAGAGCATACGCACAGAAGGGTTGTGGGAGCCTCAGGAAGCTAGAACATTCCACAAGGAGAAGAGGGGTTTTTGGAGACCTATTTAAAGCTTGTAGTTCAAACCCACTAGACTCAGGACATTATTGGGTTTTGCTTTTATCAATATTAAAACAGTCAACCTTCACAAAGGGGCTATATGTCACTCGGTTCCTCAGGTGTTACTGACATTGGAAATAGGAAATTTGTGGGTAGCTAGGTCATCAAGTGTCCTGAGTCTGAGAGCACTGATTGTCTAAAACAAGCGGATGTATTTTCCAGGGAAGAATAAACCCAATTCACCCACCATTACTGGACCCAGCAGAACCACTGAATACTCATACCCCAATTTTTCTCAGATAGTTCAATAATGTTAACCAAAGAGTTGCAAAGGTGCTACCTTGACTACCTTCCACTTATAATGACACCTACATTGCCCGCCTCTTCATAACTCCTGATAATTTGCTTTTGGCTCCTGTATCATCCGTGGGCATAAACTGGGCCTCCTTTGACATAATGGATTTGGTGGGAATTGACGTTGTGTGGCAGTGCTATTCATTAAGCTCCAACCTCCGTGAGAACAACTGAGCCCTGCTGGTAACCATTTACTGTGTGGGATGACCCACAGCATGGTGGACCAAAAGTTAAATCTGCCATAATCCTGAAAAACAAATGGTTAGTGGGAGAACTTGATCTCTGATGAATTTGTATATTGGAATTAGAGGAGGAAAAAGTGTGCTTTATTGAAGGTAGAAATGTCATAGGCTGAAAAATAAACTGATTTTCCCAAAGCCATCCACAGCCAGCAACTGTTATGTGACAGTGTTGGTAATAGGGGAACATGAGGGTTATGGGTCCAGAGTTGGCGCCCATGATGTCGTTAGTTCTAAACCCCATCAAACTGAGAACTCTTATATGGACTGACTATTATTAACCCACAGGAGGGATCTGAAACCATGAGACATGGCATATCCATTCTGTAGAAGCATCTTTCTGGGGTTATATAGGCATGACACATCATCAACCACCAGGGAAGAGCTGCTGGCCTCTGAAAAGAAGATGTTCCTGGGGGATAACAACTCATTTCTCATCCCTTCAATTGCCATAAAAACTACTGAAACCTCACTCCCAAATTATTATTTCATTATTTAAGGCAATAGTAAACTTGGGAGTGTGTATATGCCTTCACTGGGATTCATAAATTATCAAATTTGAGGGTACTGCAGGAGGAGTGGGGTGTAGCCTTCATCATTCTCGTCTGCCCCCTTGTGGCACCTTTCATGGTTTTTTCGTCACTCCAGACTCTTGCCCTAGGCTGCAAATAGTCTCTTCTAAACTAAACATCTTTGATATTTAGTATTTTGTATATTTCCAGAAAACTACCCAACTAGAGCTGAGACTGTCATTTCCTTTCATCATGAAGTAGTATAGTGTTACTCAATACATTTGATGTCTTCTGTTTTATCTGTTAATACATTGTTTGCCTAATTTTTAAACTAATTTGGCTGAGTAGATTTCCCCCCAATTCTGTGTGTTACTCTTCATCTGTTTTTCCTGTATATGAACCATGGATCTATCTATTCATTCGCCCATTTTATTACTTTTTAATGCATTTTTTTGGTTGTCGTTACCATTTCTTTCTTGCTCTGCAACTGATAAAAAAGCAACAGGAAACTTACCTTGTTCTTTCATCCCAGTTATTCCATGGGAATTATCCCCCATACTAAAAATCCTTCCTCTCATGGATGTCTGGAACATCTCAATTTCCAGGATCTCTTTCCTTCTCTATTCTTTGCCATCTTTTTTCTCTGCCTGGGTCTGAAAATGCCTGTATCCTCCAAGAAAGACCTATCATAGGAGTTTCACCCTAAACACTCTTCTTCTGCATCCACAATCCCTGCAACAGCTCTATTTCCATGAAGAGTATCTGGACTCCCAGCTCACTTATCTTCTGAATCCCAAGCCAATATACAGGAGTGTCTGCAGGGTATCTCTCTTTGGCAGGTCCACAGCATTGTAAATCACCGTGTCCTATCCAATACCCATCAATCTCTCTTCCTACCAGCCTCTACTGTGTCCCTAAGAAAATCATCTACACCAGCAATTTCCCACTTTCCCAGGACAGACTTCTCCGTCTCTTTCACACTTACATTAAATTATAATAGCTGCCTACTATCACTCTTGAAATATATATATATGTGTGTGTGTGTGTATATATATATATATATATATATATATATATATATATATATATATATATATTTCCCTTCCTCCAGCTCTGGTTTTGCTGTATCTGAGCTCAGACCACACCATCTCCCCCTTCATGGATACCTTCCATGTTCCCAGTGGTCTGTTCCCAACTCTATAATGCAGTAGAGTGATTTCTAAAACATAAATCTGTTCCTGTCACTCCCCTGTGAAAACTCATCCATGGGGAGTCTGACGAGGCTGCATTTGGGGACTGGACAGAGTGAGGAGGGATCTTGTGTCAGCCAGGATTTCTGGTAGACGCCCCTATGCACTATCCACTTGTGGTGGTCGGGGGCGGAGAAGGGGCGGGATTGAGCCCCCTTCCCCCCTCCTCCTTACTGCGGAAAGCTGCAGAGCTAAGGGCACTCACTTCCTATTCACCAGTCAGCAGGGAGGAATCCTCTCAGCAGCCACGTAGGCATTCTCTTCTCTCTGGAGGAAAAGGCCCAGCAGCTGTCGGAGGAAAAGGCTCACCAGCTGTCAGAGCAAAAGGACATGTCGCAGCTAAGTAAGAATTTGGGTGATTCGAGTCCCCCGGCGGAGGCCCCTAAGCCTCCGGTCTATAGCCGCCCTACGGTTCTGATGCGGGCTCCGCCCGCCTCCTCTCGGGCTCCGCCAGTCCCCTGGGATCCACCTCCGATTGATTTGCAGGCTTCATTGGCCGCTTGGCAGGCACCTCAGCCTGCTTGGGAGGCCCCGCAGGGCCAGCCGCCTGCCCCAGTGGCTCCCATGGCCCAACCTCCGGCCCTAGGGGGCCCGATGGTCCAGGCTCCCCCTCTGGGAGGCCCGATGGGCAAGCCTCCAACTCCGGGAGTCCTGATGATCCATCCTCCCCCTCCGGGAGCCCCGATGGCCCAGCCTCCAACTCCGGGAGTCCTGATGATGCATCCTTCGGCTCCCGGAGCCCCAATGGCGCATCCTCCCCCTCCTGGGACCCCGATGGCGCATCCTCCCCCTCCGGGGACCCCGATGGCACATCCTCCCCCTCCTGGGACCCCAATGGTGCATCCTCCCCCTCCGGGGACCCCAATGGCGCATCCTCCCCCTCCGGGGACCCCCATGGCGCATCCTCCCCCTCCGGGGACACCGATGGCTCACCCTCCCCCTCCGGGGACACCGATGGCCCATCCTCCCCCTCCGGGGACCCCTATGGCTCAGCCTCCAGCTCCAGGAGTGCTGATTCCCCAGCCTCTGACTCCGGGAGTCCTGATGGTCCAGCCTCCTGCTCCAGGAGCCCCGATAGCCCAGCCTCCACCCACGGCACCCTTGATGGCCCAGCCTCCGCCTCCAGGAACCCCGATGGCCAAGCCTCCAGGTCCTGGAGTCCTGATGATCCATCCTGCAGGCTCAAGAGCTCCGATCACCCAGCCTCCAGCTACAGGAGCCCCGATGGTGCAGCCACCTGCGCCGGCCCCACCTGCGCAGCCTATGGCTTCCTGGGCCCCCCAGGCTCAGCCTCTGATCCTGCAGATCCAGTCACAGGTTATAAGGGCTCCTCCGCAGGTTCCCCAGGGTCCACAGGCCCCGCCAGCGCAGCTGGCCACACCCCCAGGCTGGCAGGCCACCTCGCCGGGATGGCAGGCCCCACCGCAAGGCTGGCCAACCACGCCCCTGGGCTGGCAGACCACACAGGTCACCTGGCCTGCTCCAACGATTGCCTGGCAGGCACCTCTACCTGTGCGCCCGGGGCCACCACCCATCCGACCGGGCCCACCGCCCATCCGCCCTGGCCCCCCGCCAGTGCGCCAGGCCCCACCCCCAATCCGCCAGGCACCTCCACTGATCCGCCAGGCACCGCCACCCATCCGACCTGCCCCGCAGGTCCTGGCCACCCCGCCGCCTCTCTGGCAGGCCCTGCCACCCCCACCACCTCTGCGGCAGGCCCCGCAGGCTCGGCTGCCCACCCCGCAGTTGAGGGCGGCTCCACCAATTCGGGCGGCCCCACAGGTGCCGACGGCCCCTCCAGCACCGCAGATGCCCACCGCACCTCCCGCTGTTCCGCAGGTGCCACCGGCCGTGATGCCAGCCCCTCTGCCAGCCGCACTGTCAGCCCCGCAGGCTGTACACTGCCCACCCATCATCTGGCAGGCCCCGAAAGGCCAAGCTCCGGTGCCACACGAGATGCCAACCTCAATGGAATTCCAGGAAGTTCAGCAAGCCCAGGCCAGTCTGGCCTGGCAGGCTCCAAAGGCCCCCGGGCAATTCTGGCAGGCCCTGCCCACCCAGGAGGCCCAGAGGCAGGGCCCACCACTGGTTCAACTGGAGCAGCCCTTTCACGGGGCCCCCGCCTCCCAAAAGGCCCTGCAAATCCAGCTACCCACCCAGCAGGCCCAGCCCTCGGGCTCGCAGGCAGAGCTGCCAGCCATGCAACTCCAGCCCTCCTGGCAGGGCCCCCCCTCAGCCTTGCAGGGCCAGCCCGGAGCCCCCTTAACGGGGGCAAATTTTCCCATGGGCTCTGCTAAATCATTGATGACTCCATCAGGAGAATCCAGGGCCTCCTCTATAGACCGAAGGACCTCTTCAAAAGAACGTAGGACCTCTTCAAAGGAACGCAAGGCTCCTTCAAAGGACCGGATGATCTTCGGTGGCACTTTTTGTGCTCCCAGGGCAATGCCAACTGCTGGAGCACACCTACCAACTCCCTGGAAAAACTTGCCTGCCACATCCGAGACCTTTACTGCCACCCCAAGGGTCTTTCCATCTACCTCCCAGTTCCAGCCTGCCTCTTCTAATGCCTTCAAGGGCCCGTCTGCCACCTCAGAGACCCCAAAGTCACTGCCACTTGCTCTGCAGGATCCATTTGCCTGCATTGAGGCCTTGCCTGCAGTCCCATGGGTTCCACAGCCCAATGTGAATGCCTCGAAGGCATCCAAGGCAGGGCCCAGCATCCTGATGGCGACGGCAGCTGCTCCCAAGGCAATGGCCACCACTCAAGAGGCCTCGAAGACCTCCGCTGAGCCTCCGCGTCGTTCGGGCAAGGCTACCCGGAAGAAGAAGCATCTGAATACTGAAGAGGAGGATGGCAGGGGCCAGATGCTGAGCATGTGCACCTGGCAGGCCCCCAGGCCCTGGGAAAGTGTGGACTTCAATGACTGGGAGGTTCAAACCCCTATCCAGGTCCTGTGTGACTGGGAGGGCCTGAGCACCTCCCATGGCCTGAGTGGCTGGGAGGGCCCGAGTACCTCCCGGATCCTGAGTGGCTGGGAAGGACCCAGCACTTCTTGGGCCCTGAGTGCCTGGGAAGGCCCGAGCACCTCAAGGGCCCTGGGTCTCTGGGAAAGCCCAGTTAGCCCTCCGTCCTTGATCATCTCTGAGCTCCCTAATCTTGCTCAGGGATTTGGTGCAACCCAAGATGACCCCAAGCTGGAGACTCAGCCACTGTCTCCCTTGGATGAGAGAGCAAACGCACTGGTGCAGTTCCTCTTGGTCAAGGATCAAGCCAAGGTGCCCATCAAGCGCTCAGAGATGGTGAAATTCATCATCCGTGAATATAAAGATGAGTGCTTAGAAATCATCAGCCGTGCCAGCCACAAGCTGGAGTGTGTCTTTGGTTATCAATTGAAGGAAATTGATCCCCAAAACCACTCTTATATTCTCATCAACAAGGGTCGGAAGGGTGAAGCAGCGTCATCCTATTTAGATAGGCCCAAGTTAGGACTCCTGATGGTGGTTCTGAGCCTCATCTTTATGAAAGGCAATTGTGTCAGGGAGGACCTGATCTTTACTTTTCTGTACAAGTTAGGGCTGGATGTCCGGGAGACACATGGTCTCTTCGGAAATACAAGGAAGCTCATCACCGAAGTGTTTGTAAGGGAGAAGTACCTAGAGTACAGGCAAATCCCTTTTACTGAGCCAGCAGAATATGAGTTCCTCTGGGGCCCCCGAGCATTCCTCGAAACCAGCAAGATGCTTGTCCTGAAGTTTCTGGCCAAGCTCTATAAGAAAGACCCACGGTGCTGGCCATACCAGTACTATGAAGCGCTGGCAGAGTGTGAGTCTGAAGATTTGGATGAGGATGAGCCCGGCCCCGATGATAAAGCGGATGACCCCACCAGCAGCCCCCCTCCCCGCTAATGTGGTTTAGCCGATATCTCATTGTTCCTTTGGGTCCCCGGCCTGAGGCCACTGACAGGGTGGGGTGGGGGGGACGTTTTGTTTCTGGTGTTTATGTTCCAGTTCTCTGTGTGTAAGTTTGAATTTCAATTTGCTTTCATATCTGCCAAAGCTTTGTACATTTTCATGTGGTGTTGATTTCAACTGGCTACTGTTCTATTTGGTATTTTGGCATTTGTATTTTTAAGTGAGATCTGTGATTCTCTGTTTTGTGTTATAATTGTTATGTTTTGCTATCGGAGTTGTGCTGGCTTTGTGAAATGAATTTGAGAAGCTATCCATCTCATTCTGGTACAGATTATGTAGCATCAAAATAGGCTGTTCTTTGAACGTTAAAATGACTCATCAGTAAAAGCTGTCTGCAGAAAAGTAAATATCTATATCTATATCTATATATAAATATAATTTCAGCATAACATGGAAGTGTTTGTCTTTATTCTAATTTTTATTCTAGATAGCGGGAGCCAAGTTTTACCGTACTCTCCAAATACAGCTAAACATCATGACAACTACCAGTGATAGTAGAAACCACGGTGACAAAACTGCTTTTCAAAGACAGTGCTACATGCATTATAATTAGGCAGTGATTGCAATGGGTGGTGAAACGTAAGATTAAAGCAAATGTAAAACTTGTCAAGTCAGCAAGGCTGAATCAAGAGGAGGTTTTTAATCCTCTTGATTCCTCACAATAATCCTTCAAATAGGCATTATTCCCATTTTGTAGGTGAGTGTCTAAGGCTCAAGTAGAATAATTAAATGGGACATGTCAGTGCCAAGACAATAATGTTGTAATTTGGAGCAGAAAATTTTCTTAAGGTTATGTGAGAAGTGAGGACCATCTGCTGCAGTACCACAAGTACCAAGTTCGTTAGCCACAGGGATGAATTGGCCAAAGGGGCATTGGTCAGTCATGTGGTGAGTAGTGGGTGTCCAGCAGCTCAAGAAATGTGGGTTTCATCAACACATTGGCATGGGCATTGAAACACACTCCCTGCAAAACATCCAGGTTTATAACAGGGAAAAGGAAATACCAGGCTTCATTGAACTGGGGATCCTGCAGATTGCAGGCGGTCGGGGGGAAGGAGGGGGACAACACGGAGGTCTAGCTGAAGCTCCTGGGAGGGGGCATCAGTTGTAACATACAGGGGAAATCAGCTGGCAACGTCTGATGTGCTAAATAGCCTTAGTCAGCCCTTGGGTACAGGGCCTGGTGTGGGAGGGGGTGGATGTGGACGGGAGAGTTTCGGAGAAAGATATTCATGCACACCTGACCAGGCTGGTGTGTGCAAAACGACTTTCCTGAAGGTACCACTGTCTTCACGTGGATGGGGACCATCAGCGCTGCTGCCATCTCTACTGTCCTAGAAGGATACAGAACCCTACCCCTAAACCCCCCTTCTCTTGGTGAAGATGAAGTGCCAGAGAGGAGGTAAACGGCAAAAGTGGTATTCGTCTGCCACCTAGTGGCCTGCCACAGTTCTGTCGCTCCTGCAGTGGCTCAGTGCAGCCCCTGCCGCCGTGAAGAAACTCACACCCCAAATACCTGGGTTTAGGCTAGTACTTGCTGCATAACCCTTGCCCATAATTCTGCTTGCATTTGGGCCCAAACGTTCCTTCTTTTCTCTTATGTCATAGGGCAAGGTGAAACCTCCTCTCCATGTCCAATCCAGTTGCATTTAGGAAGCTGAGTTTCTAGAGGAGGAGATGAACTCATAAGATGGAGAGTCCATTCCCCGACTGCCCCCACCCTGGGACCTGCCTGGCTACAGGGGATCTTTGGCAAGTTGTCCAAGTGGCCAGGTGTTCCAGAAATTCTGAAGAAGTTTCTTGTAAGCTCCGTGGTTCAGAGAGTATTGGGCTACTGCCCCAATCAGTCTCTAGTTATTTTGACAACAGCAAATGCCCATTGAAGGCAACAGCACTGTCCCAACTGAGAACTATCCCCCAAAGAGGCTTTGCTGGACCAGAAAAGTGACACATAGGTCTAGTATTTCTTATTTGTTTTTAGTTTATTTATAATTGTTTTTATAGTTTTCTCCAAATCATTCTCTCATGGACTTGAGCAAGTCGCTTTTTGTGGAGCAAAATTTGAAAAGTAGCATCATGTGACTTTGGTGCCATGCTTAAGGTGTGGCTTTACTTCAGGGCAGAAAGGCTCACTTCCCATTGACAATCCTTAATCTCATTTATCCCATCATCGGATATAAAGCAAATACCTAATTTAAGCAATGCCAAGGGCTTAAGACCTGAATAGAGTTAAAATGTAATTAAAGATAAGTTACAATAATAATACAATTGTAACTAAAAACAAACAAAATTGGCCAAATATTCAACTGAAACGTTTAAGAAAGAACAGCTGACATTATGAAATCAAAAGGCAGAAAACAAAAATCCAGGAAAATGGGAAACTACAGGGTAAGAAGCAATGAGAGAAAATTCAAGACCCATTATTTCAAAGTTCTAAAATGTAGATAAATTTAGTATGAAGATTTTTATTGTAAAATGAAGAAAACCTAAAACCTCTATAAACTAAATGGGCAAAAGATATCAGGTGACAAAAAACAAAAGAAATACAAATGGAAAATGACATTGTAAACTGTTTCACCTCACTAATACATGGGGACAATATTACCTATTATAAATATTAGACCAGTATTCCAGCTTTCATTTATTAAATTAGCATAGAATGAAATAAAAGCCCATGGAATATCCAATGCAAATAATGTTATCATGAAACTGGCACCCAGTTTATACAGCTGATGAAACTATAAATTACTACAAATTACCCTGAAATAAATTCAGTCAACTGCATCTCCAAGAGATTTAAAAATATTAACACTATCTTACCTAGAAATTCTTCATATAGGAATATATTGAATGGAAATAATCTGTAGTGGGGGCAAAAGCTTTTTCACAAGGAAAACTGTTTAGGAAAGTGGAGGAGACATTAAGATATGTACAGCTGCTCACCACCCCCATACAAACATACTAGCATCAAGCTGGTCCAGTGAGCTTTCTGCTGAAAAGACCAAAGGCTTCCTCAGAAAACCACATACAGTTTTCTCCAGCACAAAATTGTATGCAGCAGAGCAGAGAGATGAAATCTGTGTCAGAAAAATTTGAAAGTGGGTGCTAGCAGGTTCCCATCAAAGCTGTGGAATGATCTCAGCCATTTCAGATTATGCTGTAGACTCCTAAAGAAGAGAAATTTAAAATGTTTCCCGAAGTGATGGAATCCAGTGCATGGTTGTACAGGATGTTAAGTTATAAGCAAGGTAATATCTTAGGATGCTTACCTAGAAATGATGATCTAAATTTTAGAATAATACTGTATTACTATAAATCATTCCTCCCAAGAGCCATAGAGACAAAGGCTGGTTGCCTGTCAAAGCAGTACATAAAGCAACATTGTCAGCAGACAAGAATTAATCACTGTGGCTGTAATGGACAGAGTCCTCTCTCCAGGGTCCCTGTGGCTTCTGCTGGGCACCTAGCACATTAATAATTTACCCTTAGAGTTACAGACACACCCACAATGTGCGGCATCTTCTCAGCTACTGTCATGATACTGGAAAGGACATAGGCACCTAACCAGAGCCTAACATGTGGACACTGCCCCACATTTGATCAGTCATCCAGGCCTGCCAGGTTTGCCACATGGCACGGTGAGTGTTCACCCTCTCTCCATCCCTGCAGCCACTGTTTCTTGCTTGGACTTGGCAGCTGCCTTTGACATGGTGTCTACCTTCAGTATTGCTTCTCACGCAAACTGTTATGTCGGCTGCCCAGAGCATAACGTTTCACCCTGTTTAAAACAGTTGATGGCGCTCAGTTTATCTCAGAGTTAGATGCAGCTCACTTTCCTCACCCTGAGGGTCAAGGAGCATCAGGTTAGATGTGGGTTAGCCTAAATTAGGATTTACGAATTAGACCAGGGGTCCCTCTACTGGGAAGTTAGGGGAACTCCTAGGATTCTGTAGGGAACACCCAGGAGCATCAACAAGAATGGGTCTTAAAGAGAATGTGTGTGTGTGTGTGTGTGTGTGTGTGTGAGAGAGAGAGAGAGAGAATTACTGGGAATGAACAAAGTTAGCAGAAGTAATGTTACCAAACCAGCAAGAACCAGAAGTACCTGGAGAAAATTCTCCAGTTATTGAAGATTCAAACGTGCGTATGTATGAGATGAAAATGCCACATATTTCATAAAGACAAAGGTGGGCATGGACCTAAACAAGACAACCTGTCTAAAGTCTCCTGTGATTCAGCACAGACTCAGAAGGCAAAAATGGAAGGCCATGATGAGGACAACATGAGGTGGGACTTCTCTGACAAGAGGCTTCAACTGAAGCTTCTGCACAGCCCATCCTTCCTTCATCCCTTGTGTGGGGGACTGGCCACCAGTTAGTGGAAAGCAGTGAATGGTAACTAATCCCATGGGTGCACCACAAATTCCAGTGAGTGGGCACGTTTTTTGGTACCAATAAATGAGTACACTGGTATATCAAAAAAAAAAAAAAAAAAAGAGAGAGAGAGAGAGAAAGAGAGAAGCCCTACTGTATAGTACGGGGAACTCTGCTCAATACTCTGTAACAACCTAAATGGGAAAAGAGTTTGAAAAAGAATATATACATGTATATGTATAACTGAATCACTTTGCTGTACACCTGTAACTAACAACATTGTTAATCAATTATATGCCAATATAAAATATTTTTTTAAAAAAATGAAAGAAGCCACTGACATTTAGATCACAAACTTCCTGTTTTCTTTTGTTTCCAACCCAGAAAGTCCTGTGGGCACAAGAAAGACAGGCAGGATAGTAGATCTGGCTTCTATGGAGAGAATCTCTGGGAAAGGAAGCCTAGCAATCCATCTTTAGAGCACAAGCTATAGTGCAAGCAATGTCATTCTTCCAAATTGTTCAAAGGGTCCTATTGTGAATCCCATGGAGAGATTTATAACACTACTAGCCCACTGGTCTGATCCCCTAATCCTTTTAGATTCTGAAAGTTACTCTGGCTCCTTTTTGTTTTAAGAGATGAAGTCTATATGGGGAGCCTCCTTCATTCTCAGTTTTCTCCTATTTTGCTTGGTGGCACTTCAGGAATCCTCCTGGGGTCTCAGAGAGATGCCTTCTCAGTACAAATGACTTCACTCTGCGAACTGCCAATCCATTTCCCAGCAACTGGCTTTCTTTGCCCTCACTTGTTTGGAGTAACTTCAGCTTCAGGTTCTCAGAAGGTTAATAGAGGGATTGAGGTTGTCCAATCAACCAGCAATAACCACAGAAGCATTTCCTATCTGGTAGCCTTCCTGGGGTGTGCTTTCTAGTGACTCAGACTCTTCCCTGAAACAGAGCCAGCTGGGACCACAAAGCTGTGGGATTTGAGTGCTGGTTTTCTTGGCTTCTACAAGACATACTTAAAAACATTTTGTTTTGAAATAATTATTGATTCATAGGAAGTTGCAAAGATTGTACAGGACAGTCTTCTGCATCTTTCATCTAATTTCCCCCGATGTTTACATCTTATATAGCGGTAGTACAATATCAAAGACATTGACACTGGTACTATGTATATGTATAGTTCAATGATATTTTATCACAAAAAACTGTGGACTCTGTAAACGTCACCTCAATCAACATGCAGAACTGTTCCACCACTACAAAGATTTCTCTCATGCTGATCTTTATAGTCATGTGCATCACTTCCCCCACATCCCTAACCCCTGGCAATCATTGCCCTGTTCTTCATCTCTGTAATTTTGTCAGTTTGAGAATGTTATATAAATGGAGTCTACCTTTGAGTGGCAATTTTTCCACTCACTATAACGCCCTTGTTATCCATCCAAGTTGTTATGTGTATCAGTACATAGTTCATTCGTTTTCAGTGTTGCAAAAACATTTACCTGTGAAGGATGTTTTGGTTGTTTCCAGCTTTGATCTCCTACAAAGCTGCTATGAACATCCCTGCGCATGGGATGGACATAAATTTTGTATGGACATAAATTTTCATTTTTCTGGGATAAATGCCCCTGGGTGTAATCTCTGGGTGGTATGGTACATGAATGGTTACTTTTTTAAAGAAACTACCAAACTACTTTCCAGAGTGGTTGTAACATTTTACATTCCCACCAGCAGTGTAAGAGAGATCCAGTTATTTCATATCCTCACCAACAGTTGGTGTAGTCAGTAAAAAAAATGTAGCTGTCCTAGTAGGTGTGTCCTAATACCTCACTGTGGTCTTAATTTGTATTTCACTCGTGACTAGAAGAGTTGAACATCTTTCCATGAGCTTTTTTGTCATTTGTATACCCTCTTTGGTGAAATGTCTGTTCATCTCCTTTGCCCCTTTTCTAAATAAATTTTTATTTGTTTTATAATATTGGATTTGGGGTGTTCTTTATGTAATCTAGATTTGAGTTATTTATTATATATGCAATTTGCAAGTGTTTTTTCCCAGTCCGTAGTTTTGTTTTTTATCCTTGTAACAGGGCCTTTCACACAGAAAAAGTTTTAAATTTTGATGAAGTTCAATTTACTGATTTTTTTCTTCTATGTATCATGATTTCATACATAAGTATTTTTTATCAGACTGTAGGTCCTAAAGATTTTCTTCTGTTTTCTTCTATAAGTTTAATAGCTTTATATCTTATATTTAAATCTATGATCCATTTTGAGTTGATTGCATATAAAGTATGACATTTAGGCCGAGATCCTTTTTCTTTTCCATATTCTTTTTCCTTTTTTTTTTTTTTTTTTGTGGCCTATGGATGTCCAGTTGTTCCAGTAACATTTATTGAAAAGACTATGCTTTCAACATCTAATTGCTTTTGCACATTTGTCAAAAAATAGTTTAGCTCTGCTTGTGTGGGCTAGTCCTGTCTCATTGATTTGTGAATCTATCTCTCCAGTGATAACTACACCACCTTGATTACTGTGGCTATATAAGACTTGAAATAAAGTAGAGTGATTCTTCTCACATTATTCTTCTCTTTCAAAATTATTTTTAGCTATTCTAGATTCTTTGACTTTCAATATCAACTTTAAAATAAGATTGTCAATTTAAAAATAAGATTGTCTATAAAAAATTTTGCTGGGATTTTTAAAAGAAATTTAGTTAAACTTATATATGAAGTTGGGGAGAATTGACATTTTTTACTATGTTGAGTCTTCCAATCCATAAACACAGTATATCTCTCCATTTATTTGGATCTTCTTTGATGTCTTTCATCAGCATTTTGTATTTTTCAGTGTACAAGTCCTGGATATGTTTGTTAGATTTATACCTAAGCATCTCATTCTTCACGAGTGATTACAAATTATATTACATTTACATTTCAGCTTCCATGTGTTCAATGCTGGTGTATAGAGATTTGTATGTTGGCCTTGTAGCCTGCAGCTTGCTGAACTCCCATGTTAGTTCTGAGAGTTTGAGTCCTTAGGATTTCCTATGTAGTCCATTGCATCATCTGCAAGTAGGGACAATTTTATTTCTTCCTTTCTATCTGTATACCTTTTGTTTCCTTTTACTGTCTTGTGCTGGGCTTCACATAATATATTGGACTGGAGTGGTGAAAGCAGATATCCTTGTTTGTTTTGATGTTGGGGTAAAAAAATCTTTCACCATTTAAGTACAATGTCACCTGTAGGTTACCTGATGTGTTTTATCAAGTTGAGGAAGTTCCCTTCTATTCTTATTTTTCTTAGGGATTTTATCATAAATGGGTGTTAAACATTTTGTTGAATGTTTTTTCTGCATTGATTTATTTGATCATGTGATTTTTGCTATTTAACCTATTAACAGGATGGATAACATTAATTTATTTTTGAATATTAAAGCAACCTTGCATTCTTGGAATAAACCCCACTTTTGCTGAATTTTATTTACCAATATTTTGTTAGGATTTTTACATCCATGTTCACGAGGGATGTTGGTCTGTAGTTTTCCATTCTTTTCTTTCTTTTTTTTCTTTCTTTTTTTGGGAGGTATGGGGGAGGGGGTACTCTGTTTGTATGATTTTGGTACCAGGGCATTACCAATTTCATAAAACATTCTTTCCTCTTTAGCTTTTTGGAAGTGATTGTATAAAATTGGTGTTAAATCTTCTTTAAACAGAATTCGCTAATGAAACCATCGATTTTAGAAGAAATTAGTTTCTAATATAGTCTTGCTTCAGGATGGAGGGAATTCTGCTGCACATAAGCATAACATCCAGTGGAGCTTCCAAAGAGAAGATACCAGCCTATACCTTAAGATGATCCAAGAATAGGTGTCATTGTTTCTCCTTTGGGAGAACCCAGGGTCAGCACCATCCCCTACCTCAGAGTCAAGGGCAAAGTCCAGCATGGACTCCAGCCTATGACTGATGCCTGAAATTCCAAGTATGTCAAAGGTTTCCCTATTTCTGCCTTCCAAACGCCAAGCAGGGCACTTGGCCCTGGTCTCTGAGCTCTCGCTCTCTTTTACCCAGTGTGTGGCTCATTTTCACCCTCTTATGAATTTCTACAATTAAAAAGAAGATATTAGCATATTTACCCAGAAGAGTTGAAATTGTTAAGGATAAAATAAGAATTGAAACAGAACCAGAACAAAAAATTTCACAATTTTTATGGAAAAACAAAAGACCCCAAATAGCCAAAGCAATCTTGAGAAAGAAAAACAGAGCTGGAGGAATCAGGCTCCCTGACTTCAGACTATACTACAAAGCTACAGTAATCAAGACAGTGTAGTACTGGTACAAAAAAAAAGAAATACAGATCAATGGAACAGAATAGAAAGCCCAGAGATAAACCCAAGCACATATGGTCACCTTACTTTTGATAAAGGAGGTAAGAATATACAATGGAGGAAAGACAGCCTCTTCAATAAGTGGTGCTGGGAAAACTGGACAGCTACATGTAAAAGAATGAAATTAGAACACTCCCTAACACCATACACAAAAATAAACTCAAAATAGATTAAAGACCTAAATGTAAAGCCAGACACTATAAAACTCTTAGAGGAAAACATAGACAGAACACTCTATGACATAAATCACAGCAAGATCCTTTTTGACCCAGCTCCTAGAGAAATGGAAATAAAAACAAAAATAAACAAATTGGACCTAATGAAACTTAAAAGCTTTTGCACAACAAAGGAAACCATAAACAAGACGAAAAGACAACCCTCAAAATGGGAGAAAATATTTGCAAATGAAGCAACTGATAAAGGATTAATCTCCAAAATTTACAAGCAGCTCATGCAGCTCAATATCAAAAAAACAAACAACCCAATCCAAAAATGGGCAGAAGACCTAAACAGACATTTCTCCTAAGATATACAGATTGCCAACAAATACATGAAAGGATGCTCAACATCACTAATCATTAGAGAAATGCAAATCAAAACCACAATGAGGTATCACCTCACACCAGTCAGAATGGCCACCATCAAAAAATCTACAAACAATAAATGCTGGGGAGGGTGTGGAGAAAAGGGAACCCTCTTGCTGTTGGTGGGAATGTAAATTGATACAGCCACTATGGAGAACAGTATGGAGGTTCCTTAAAAAACTCAAATTAGAACTACCCTATGACCCAGCAATCCCACTACTGGGCATATACCCTGAGAAAACCATAATTCAAAAAGCGTCATGTACCACAATGTTCATTGCAGCTCTATTTACAATAGCCAGGACATGGAAGAAGCCTAAGTGTCCATCAAAAGATGAATGGATAAAAATGATGTGGCCCATATATACAATGGAATATTACTCAGCCATAAAAAGAAACAAAATTGAGTTATTTGTAGTGAGGTGGATGGACCTAGAGTCTGTCATACAGAATGAAGGAAGTCAGAAAGAGAAAAACAAATACTGTATGCTAACACATATATATGGAATCTAAAAAAAAAAAAAAAAAAAAAAAGGTTCTGAAGAACCTAAGGGAAGGACAGGAATAAAGACGCAGACATAGAGAATGGACTTGAGGACATGGGGAGGGGGAAGGGTAAGCTGGGACAAAGTTAGAGAGTGGCTTGGACATATATACACCACCAAATGTAAAATAGATAGCTAGTGGGAAGTGGCCACATAGCACAGGGAGATCAGCTCTGTGCTTTGTGACCACCTAGAGGGTGGGATGGGGGGGTGAGAGGGAGACGCAAGAGGGAGGAGATATGGGGATATATGTATATATATATAGTTGATTCACTTTGTTATAAAGCAGAAACTAACACACCATTGTAACGTAATTATGCTCCATTAAAGATGTTAAAAAAAATAAGAATTGAAAATATACTCAAATATAGTGGTGGTAAAGGCAGTGAGTTCTATAGTCTGGGACTTAGGTACTATCATTACACTTGTTACAATACATTTTTGAGGTTTCTCTGCAATAAGTAGGCTGATAGCATACATTTGCAACTTCATGCCATCATCCTGTTACCCAGCTGCAGGCTTAGGCAGAAGTGTTCAGCAGAGGAATATCAACATTTCAGTTAATTTATTTCTATATTAACCAGTAAGTTTACAGAGATAGCCAAAGGCAATAGTGGTTAAAGAAAGCTTATATTCAGATGAGATGCCAGTCAAGATTCTTTTGTTTCTGCTTCATGGGTTGACCACTTACCCTTAGATAAGGGGAACATCTACTATTAGGGTGCACATAGTTCTGGACAAAGCAACAAAAGAGTGAAGACACAGATAAAAGTCCCCATTATCATGGCGCTTACATTATAGCGAAGAAAGGTGAGTCACAGACAAATGGGGAAATGTCAGTAGTGACAATACTGTGTTGAAACTAAAACAAGATGAATTATAGGGAGATAAAGGGGCTCTGTAGATAGTGTGATCAGAAAAGGACTCTGAGAAATTCATTTTTAGGTTGATATTTTAAAGGCAGAATGTAGCCAGACCACATAAAAGTCTGGGACAATAACATTCTAAGCAGAGGAATTGCCTAGTGCCAAGGTCATAAGGAAGAGGCATTCATGGACTAGGTACAGAACAAATTTAAGTGTGTCTGGAGCAGACTGAGTGGTCAAGGTTGGTGTGAGTGCTTGCTCTTTTTTTTTGGAGATGGACACCCATAAATGAGCAGGGTAACTTGAGAACATTGATTTGCCTTGCTGTTCCATTAGTTGATTAGGGGTTGGTACACAATATGCTTGTTTACGGATTGCACACAGGATCCCTTAAGAAGTCCATCTGTGGAAATGAGTGGGCTGAGGACAAATGAATCAGGTTTATGCAGCTGGCCAGGGCTACTGGGGCCAGCTGGCCTTAGGATCACATTTGTCACTTCTTCCATGACTTCAAAAAGATGGGTGTAACCTCACTTGTCTCTAATTTGATGCATACTTCCTAGTCGTTTGGGGGCATTGTAAAAAGGATATACCTAAAGGAATTCCCTGGTGGTCCAGTGGTTAGGACTCTGCACTCTCACTGCTTAGGCCCGGGTTTGATCCCTGGTGGGGGAACTAAGATCCCACATGCTGCACGGCCAAAAAAAAAAAAAAAAAAAGAGAGAGAGAGTGAGAGAGAGACATCAACGGGTATGCCTGAGAAATTTTTTAAAAAAATAATAAAACACCTAAAAAATGACCCCCCAAAAAATAGATATACCTAAGGGAAGGTTTACTTGAAGTCTTTGAGAGGAGGCATTATTCAAAAATTAATAGTAGTTTCAGAGAAAGCTACCTCAGTTTGAGGAAAGTGCTAGCTGTGTTCAAATAATTCTAGAAAAATAGATGAGCCATCTCCTTTTAAGGCTGTCTGAGTTTCATCTATGTGGCTTAGGTACCAAAATGAATCCAGGTCTGTGTTGTAGAATTCCCTGAAGAGTTTATATGGTATTCATGGAGAGGCAGACAGTGCTAGTCATTTCCTTGTCCAGGGAAGCATGTAGGGAGCTTGGTACTGATCGAAATGAATTCCTATGCTCTTGGCAACCAGGAGCCACCAGAGACTTAGATGGCCTTCCTAGGGGCATGCTGTGTGCTGATGTCTAGAAAGATAAAGCTAGTCAGAGTTCCAGTCCATCATCACTGGTCATTCTGAACCCTGGGTTAACACCTCTGGGGCCCCACAGCCATGTTAAAGTCTACACTTTGTTTATGATTCCTGACCTCTGGAGGGTGGGGGAAAGAAATACATTTTAAAGGGAACCCAGAGTCTGCAGGAATGAAAGGGAAGCAGGTTGCACTGAGGGAGAGAATCACATAATAAAGTCACTAATTCCTGATTGTTTCAGGAGACAATGAGATGAAATGCACTGTCTGAAATCAAGGTCTTATGAAAGCACACGAAAGGCTTCCTACCAATTCATACAAGTTTCAATTGTTTTTAATGCATCCCCATCAAGGTAATAAAAAAATCAACTTTTTGTTTCAGCTCTGACATGTAAAGCTCTTTCTGTACTTAAATGAAGAAAAATCTCGACAAACAGACAATCAATGAGTTTTCTGGACACATCAGAGAACTGAGGCTGCAAAGCAATACAAGCACCCCAAAATGTAGAGAGAAGGAAACTCCAGTGAGTTGCAAGATGTGAAGTTCTGGGGCAGAAGCTCTGGAAGCCAGAGGCTGGAGGAAAGCCTTCACAGAGAGCAGTGCTGAAACCTCATCCCATCTGGCGGAAGGACGTCTACCCACTCCAGCCTCACTCCAGTCTTCCTGTGTCATCTAAGGAATAAGAAAACTGAAGCCAACAGGTGAGAGAGCTCCAGGGAAATAGGCTGGGGTTATCAAAGTCAAGAAAGATGGTAGGAGATGGGAAAAACTCTAGGGAGGGACAGAGACATCTGTAAAGACCCCCACGACAGAAGCACACTGTACCCCCGAAAGACTGAGACTTAATCAGAAGCTTAAAGAACTCCCCCTGCCCCATGCTCCACCTCCTCACTAGCAAACCTCCAACAAGAGCAGTGGATTAGTGCAAGAGTTGCAAATTGCAGAATCTCTCTGAAGATCAGTACAAAGGGCCCTGAAATTCAGCACCCATTCATGACAAATAATCTTGAAAAACTAGAAATAGAAGTGATCTTCCTTAACTTAATAAAATTTTTATATGAAAAATGTGCTGCTAACATCATACTTAATGGTTAGAGACTCAATGCTTTTCCTCTAAGATCAGGACAGCATGGCAGTGGTGACAGTATAGACACACAGATCAATGAAATAAAAGGGAAAACCCAGAATAGACTGTCACAAATATAGTCAACTACTTTTTGACAAAGATGCAAAGGCAAGTCAATGGAGAAAGAATATTCTTTTCAAAAAATGATGGTGGAAATATTGTAAGTCCATATGTAAAAAGTAAATTTTGATGCTGATCCTGCATCTTGCACGAAAAGTAACTCAAAAAGTATCATAGAACTAAATATAAAATGTAAAACAATATAACTTTTAGAATAAAACAGAGAAGAAAGCTTTCATACCTTTGGATTTGTTGATGGGTTCTTAGATACAACAAAAAAGTATAATCCACGAGATTAAAAATTGATGAATTGGACTTTATTAAAGATAAAATATTTTTCTCTGCCAAAGTCACTGTTGAAGGAAAGAAAAGACAAGTCCCAGCCTTGGAGAATATATTTGTACATCGCATATCTAATAAAGAAATTGTATCCAGAACATACAAAGAACTCTCAAAAGACAATAAAGAAAAATGAATAGCCCAATGAATAAATTGGCAAAAGAACATCTCACAAAAAATTTTCAACACACTTGTAGATAGTCAGCAGCAAGCCTTAGTTTTACACTTTTTTTCTTCATTGCACCCTTTACTATCTATAGAGTTTCCAAAGAGGAGTGTCCAGGAGCTATGCTAGAAGAGGGCAATGAGGTCTAGACAACTTTCTAGCTGACTAGCCAGAGTGAGGTTACATGTTTTTAACACATGCACATGACTATTCTTCATCCTAAAGTGAATACTTTCCTACCTCAGGAAGATCTCATTTAATTCCAGTTTTGTAGCATCCTATAACACAGCATCTTAGGCTGTGAACAAGTTTATTTTTAGAATGTTTTTGAGGATTATTTTCCATTCTCAGTAAACAACAGCAAACGTGTTTCATACTGCAGAGTGTTCTGTGAGATCTGGGTCTGTCCAAGTACAGACTTCCTTCTGTCTGTGATCCATGGTCTGCGAAATAGATCCCACTAGGGCCATCTGGTGTCCACTGGGTAAACCAGCAGCTTTTTGTATTTTCTGTTTCTCCGGAGAACTTTAGCTTTACTAAAGCTCTACTAAGAAGTCTAAAAATTCTAAAACGAGGGCTTGCTACAGACTATCTGTAAGCTTCCTGAACATTTATCAGAATTCAGTAGCCATATGTTTTGTTAATGTATTAATCGCTCCATATATTTTACATATAGTTATTACATAAATGTATAATCCATATGATTTCCCTGGACTCGGTTCATTAAATGACTCCATGCAATATATTCACTCTCCCCTTTCTACTACGATTGCCTTATGTTAAGTCCCTAATATCTCTTGCCTGGAACATTTCTCCTATGTAGTGTCTCTGCTTCCCCTCTTAAGCCATTTTCCAGAGTAGCCCAAATTATCTTTTAGAAACATATATATCATAATAGGGTCATGTCTTTTCCCTGCTTAAAGTCTTCCAGTGATGTTCCACCACAATTGTCGTGGACTGTAGACTCTTCACAATCACCCACAGAGCCTTACATGATCTGGTCTCCACCTACCCCGTCAACTTCATCCCCTACCCCTCTCCTCTTCCTTCACTAGAAACCAGATGGACTAGTTTCTTTCTGTTTCTTAAACACAGCCTCCCAGACTTTGGCTTTTGTGTGTTGTTCCCTCTACCTGGAATGATTGGTTCCCAGGTATTTAAATGGTTGCTTTTCTCTAAAACCATGGGGTGGTTTCAGATCAAATACCAGGTCCTCAGAGATGTATCCTCTCTCTGATTACTTCTGGGTTACTCAGATAAATTACCACTAAGCCGCAACGACAAAGAAACCCCCAAATCTCAGACGTTTGGTTATATTATATCGTGTCATGTTACATTATGGTATGTTAGATGAGATGTCATGTCTTGTCATGTTATATGATATCACATTATTCTTGATTATGCAAATGTAAGTGTGGGTTAAAGAGAGTGGAGATTGAGAAGCTCTGCTCCATGTAATTATTCAGGGACTGAGGCACCTGCTCACTTACGATTCTGCTTGGCACCTGGTTATTAGAATCTATGCCATTCACCTGTCAGAGGAAGTATGAGAGCGTGGAGGATTCTGTCAGAGGGTTTTATGGACCAGATATAGTAGTGGAGTGCTTTATTTCTTCCTACATCCCATCAGTTGGAATTCAACCACATGGTGTCAACTAACTATGACTGTGGACTGGAATGTAGGCCAGTTGTGAGTCCCCGGGGAAAATAAGATTGGATGAAGATACAACATTTTCTCTGCCAAGGTGGCCATTTTGTTCATCGAATATTCACTTCACTGTCTCCTTACATGTTGAGCAAATTCCTTTCCTAAGGGAGACAACCCAAAATTCATCTACGTATTGAAGGCAGTTCAAAGTTCAGGATTCCTGAATGATACTGAAGTCCTGATGTGGTTTTTCATGGTCAAGGACTTGGATATGTTATTTTTTTTCAACATCAAATGTCAATCAGAGAAAGGGAAAGGCTGGCCGTAATGAAAATCCTCATTTGGAAAAGCAAAGGAGACGCACAATTACCAGGGACCCGTAGGAATTATGGGATCCAACTGACACTGGTGATGCCTGTGATGCAAGTGAGAAGTAATATTCTAGAAGGACATAGTTGTGGGATGAAATCCTAGTTCCTACCTTTTTGGATAAAAGGGGTAAAAATGGAAGGTCTGAAATAATTACTACATTTCTTTACATTTAAATGCTGAGCAGAGAAAGGAGTTGTGGCTTGATTCCATGTTGAATTCTTTGTCTGAGTGTTTCACATGTGTTTCATACCCCACTCTCCCATTTGTACCTGGAAGGCCAGACCACTTGTAGGCATGAGGCACTTACTTTGAAGGAGCAACCAAAACTCTGACTCCAAAGAATGAAACTCAAAAACTGAAAAGAATGTAAAAAGACATATGCAACGGCATGTCTAATTTTTCAGTTCTTGATAGTTCAAAGAGGACTTAAGGGATAGAAAAAGTACGTGAATGGAAGATAGATAGAAATGGGTAATATGTGATCTTGAGCGGTGAGGTGAGGGTTGAAGTTGATGGTTCAGTAAAAAGGAATGTTCATTTAGAACAGGAATCCTTTTATAGCAGCGGTCCCCAATCTTTATGGCACCAGGGACTGGCTTCATGGAAGACAATTTTTCCACAGACCAGGGTGGGGCAGGGAGGGAATGGTTTCTGGATGATGCAAGTGCAGTACATTTATTGTGCACTTTATTTCTATTATTATTACATTGTAATATATAATGAAATAATTATACAACTCATGATAATGCAGAATCAGTGGGAGCCCTGAGCTTGTTTTCACTTGCCACTCACTGATAGGGTTTTGATATGAGTCTGCAAGCAATTAATTTATTATGGTCTCTGTGCAGTCAAACCTCTCTGCTAATTATAATCTGTATTTGCAGCCACTCCCCAGAGCTAGCATCACTGCCTCAGCTCCACCTCAGATCATCAGACATTAGATTCTCATAAGGAGCGCACAACATAGATCCCTTGCATGCACAGTTCACAGTAGGGTTCACTCTCCTATGAGAATCTAATGCCGCCGCTTATCTGACAGGAGGTGGAGCTCAGGCGGTAATGCAAGTGATGAGGAGTGGCTGTAAATACAGAGGAAGCTTCACTTGCTCACCCACCACTCACCTCTTGCTGTGTGACCTGGTTCCTAACAGGCCACAAATCAGTACCAATCCATGGTCCGGGGATTGGGGACCCCTGTTTTACAGCATGGGTCCCAACTCAATGCTGAATCTTTCCCGTTTCTCCTGGGACCCTCTCTAGGGAGAGGTCAGCCCTTTAGTCATTGAGTATCTAGTCTGAGATAATGCTTCTAGCTACTTCTTTGTTTGTGTCCAAAGATTCTAGAAACTTTTAATTCTAGGAGAGAGGGTAGGTTGTTTGGACATACTGGGGAATGCAGAGCAATGAGAAAGCCTAAACACCCAATCACGATCAGCTCAGAAAGATCCACATAGAAATTACTCTCTGATTTAGAAAAGGACCTTTGCTCTGTAGGATACCCCATAGTTGTCGGTGATCTATGATGATTGCTTGTCTTCCTTACCAGGCTGCAAGCTCTACGATGGCAAGAGTAGTGTCTCCTTTTCTCACTATCGATTTCTCAGCTCTTGTCACAGTGCCTGACTTATAGTAAATTTTCAGTAAATATGAGTTGAATAAATGAATAAATTTCCTGTAGCCATCGTTGTTAAACTGAATGAGAGTCAGGCAGTGAAGCCTGTATGTTCTCTGTGTATGTACACATTGCAGCTCAGAGTCAAATGCCTATGGCACATATTTGAGCTCCTTGTACCTTGTTTAGAAAGAATTGGCTGTGTTGAATGTTGTCTGCCTAGAATCTTTAGGGTTGACCATATGGGAACCACTGTGTCTAACAATGAACTCAATTTCACTATCTAGAAGAAATCCCTGGGTTGGAGGATGGTTGTTTGTCCTTGGAAAGAAAAACCTAAGACGTGTATCACTACTGAGCTCTGGGGGAACAAACTGTATAGCCTAGACTTATGTGCTGTGACCACCTTTTTGTATTGGTAGCAATTATTAGATGGAGGGATGGTTTTTGAGTAGAGAGACCACCTAAGACATGTATAGTTTAGGGTATAAATTGAACAAAACAGACACAAACCATGTTTTCTGGAGCTCCCAGACTAGTGGAGGACTATAAGTTCAATAATAGCAAAAGTACAGTGGATTATGCATCACAAGTCAGGAATGTTTACCCAATTTAAGGAGATTAGGGAAGGCCATCAGCAGAAGTGTCACAAAAACTGAAACTTGAAGGCTGAGTAAATGGTAAAACACTCAGGGATCAGATGTTCCAGACAGAGAGAAAGCATGAATGAAAGCCTGGGAAAGGGATCATGGTGCATTTGAGAGACAGAAGGGGAGGGAGAAGATGATATATTCTGGAGAAGGTATTCTGCATTCGAAGAACTGACAGCAGATCACTGTTGTTAAAACTTCAAATGTATGTGTGTGTATGTGAAGGAGCTGGGAATGGAGAATGTTGAATCTGGAAACATAAGAAGAAGGAATACAATGAAAGATCTTGTACATTATAATAATAGGTTTGGCCTTTAATAGTAATAGGAGACCTCTGAAGGCACTTAATCAGGAGAATGGTGTAATCAGATTTACTTTTTGAGAGAGATGAAATGACATCTGTCTTACCATACTCCCTGGTTCCCCCACCTCCTAGAGCTCCTTTTATCTGGCTGAAAATCCTGGGGCTTAAAGATAACTGATTTGGGCAAGTCATGAATCACTGTCAACATTGTAGGGAGGCTTTAAAAGTAACCAAGGGCTCAGAAGGTGTGAATGCACCTTTTGCATAATAAGACCATTACACTAAGCCGGGTTGGCTTTGATGCTTTTGTGTAGACTCAGATTCTCATGGAGAAAACCATCTCTGCCTCAGAAAAGAGACCCTTTTCTCTAACACCCCTGGAATGAGAGTACATCTTCCCCTTCCCCTACGGAACCATTAGGCAGTGGGAAAAAAAAAACAAACCAAAAAAAAAAAAAAAAAAAACTTAACCATTCTCCCCTCCACCAACTACTGACTCAATATAAACTGAGCTGAAGCAAAAGTGACTAAGAGGCAGTGGGCATCTGAAGTGGCGTGAAAAGGATCTTGGTGGCCAGGATACCATTATGTGAAAAGGAGAGGAAGTGGCAGAGGAGGAGAGGGCAGACCCTTGGATGGGGCAGAGTTTCAAGGGAGATGACTGTGGCAAAGGACATAGAGAAAACAGGAGTTAAGATATGATAGAACCTTCTTCACATGAGACCTCCTTTCAGGTCTGGGACATGAGACATTGCCCAGGAGATTGATGAGTCAAGGCACAACCAGATTCAAAAGTCTCTGTCCCAGACTCAAAATTCCAGATCAGCTTAAGGTATTGGCAGAACTCTGAAGGAAAGAAAAGTTTGAACATTCTTTGTGAATTAGCAGCTATTTGGTTTGAAGAAGGAAGGTGAAAAACCACCTGCGTCCCTAATTGGGAGGACAGATCCCTCTCCGAGGCTGTCACGTGGTACTAGACTGCACCCAACTATGCCCTTCTAGACAGTAAGAAGTATCAACTGGTTAATTTCCCAACTGGAAAATTGTAAGGCTACCCTCAGCCCCTCTATCCACAGAGTGAAATTTGTGACATACACCGAGGGGAAGAACAGAGAGTCTTTCCTCTAAGGTTAGAAAAATCATCCTGACTAGGGTGAAGAGAATGGATTGAGTGGAAATAATTAAGGAGACAGGGGAGCCAGATGGAAGCTAGTCCAATAATCCAGTAAAGAGTAAAAGCTCGCTAAGGTAAGATAGTGGCAGTGAGTTGGAGAGAAGCAATAGATTTGGGGATTAAGAGGAGCCATCCCTTGCCAACTACCTTGCACTCAAAGACAAGAGAGATATGGAAAGCTATCGAGTTAAATAGGGCTCTAAATTTTCTGGCTTGAGTGACTGGATGAATACAGGTGTGCTTATTTGGGAAAAGGAACACAGAAATGTAGCTACTGACGTGGGTATTCAGTTTCTGATATTTGTATCACATATCTAGAAAATAATGTCACACAGGCAGATGCATTCATTTGTTTGTTGGTTTGTTTATTGCTTTGTTCTGGAAAGCATTTGGGGTGATCTAGAAGGCATTCATATATTCGATTGTGGGTTTAGTTCCATATGTGATTGGAGATAAAAATATGGGAGTCAGCATAGAGACAGTGGTTGAAACCCTGGATGGAATTGAGATGGTGATTGATTATACAAAATGAGTAGAGAGTCAGGGATGGGAAGTTCAGAAAGCGGATATGGAATATGCAAGCAGTGGAAGAAGTGTCCACAACAGAAAAATAATGATTCAAAAGATTGACAGAGGCACTAGGAAAATGTGATGTTAAATGAACCAAGAGAGGAGAGAGAATCAGGCACCGCTCACAGATTTAGATGGTGATAGAAAGTCATTCATTGGGTTTAGCAGTAATAAGGTAATAGGAAGGGAAACTCTGATAACAATGGTTTAAGAATAAGAAAAAATGAATAAGTAGAAGGAGTGAGGTTCTAGAAATGAATTCTAAATGGAAATAATGGTAGAAGAAAATATCTGGAATTAGATGGAGGGCAAGGGGAAGTAAATCTGTGTGTGTGTGTGTGTGTGTGTGTGTGTGCACGCATAAATAAATAAATGTAAAGAGATCATATAACAGAATCTTGTCTTGACACTCCTCAGTGACATCATAGCATTAGCAATTTCACTTAAAATCTCTTATTTGCAGCATTGTCATAAATAAAATTAATATGATAATAGTTAGCTTACTATGTTGATCTTAATAGTTTTAGCCTAGATTTTTCAAATCATGCAGCCTCCTGGATTCTTCCAGACCTGTTAAAATTAAGGATTACCTGCCATTTCTGGGTCAGACTTTGTAAAGATTCTTTTAAATCACTGAAAAAAATTTTCAGGAAAACAAGGGTTAGACTCCACACAAAAGTACTTTATTCTCCTTGATTCTCTTCAAAGTGAAGCACTAAGCAACTCATTCATTGAACTCTTTATTCAATAAAAATTTATTAATTTTCTACTGTGTTCTGGGACCCCTGAAGTCCATGAACCCTTTCTTCTAACCAGCTTGTTGATTATTTAGTTATAAATAATCCTGTATAAATTTCCTGAAAGTTATTTATTGAGCCATGAGATCTCTTTCAGTTCTCTTATTTGTTCTGTCTCTATATTATACTTATATTTATATTTAAGCCTCAGTCTGTCTCTTGCAAAGGCTTCATTTCACTAGGAGACACCCATTATGAGGATTATCCTTATTCTTCATTTTTATGGGCTTGTTTTGCACCTCGATTACCTTACACCCTGTTTTGTGTTGGTCTCATTCTATAGTGATGCTATCATCTAGGAATGACTGGGGTGCTCACCTGGGTCCATCCTGCTTATAGCAGCCCTCACAGGCATCTCCCCTTCCTGAGCCAATGTGGCTGGACCAGTGCCTGTGGTTCTTATGATTGCAAGGTGTATCTCAGCAACAACTATCAGGGGACTTGGAAAAAACAAGATTTATTACTCACAGATCCTGGAGGTTACACAGCACATCTGTGGCCACCCAGCAAGGCCACAGATAGAGAGTGCAGCCTGAGGCTCTGCATTTATTGTGGTCAAGGGTGGGGTGCCTAGGGTTTTGTGGGTTCACTATTGGTGAATGTAAAACATAAGAGCAGGAATTGAAGCATGGGAAGGGAAAAACAGGGTCATCAAGCAGTCAGTTATGTAGGTCAACCAGAGCTTTCCAAAAAGGGGAACTTCATGAGTGGGGTGGCCTGGCTCTTTATCTGGTTGTGTAGCTGGCAATAAATTTATTCAAGATGAATGTCTTTGAAATGGATGCCTTGACAATCAAAATCTTAATGTCAGGCACTTATATTACAATCCAAAAATCTAATTGTCAGGCAGATATACCACAATCCACCCTGTGATGCCCAGGCATCAGAGTCAATGGTGAGGACATTACCAGCCCAGGTAGCAGATATGTTAACAGTTGAGGGCAGGGCACATTATAACTAAGAGAGTACACATCTAATTAGGGTTATAGTAACAAATCTCAAAATAATTACACAGGTGATGGTCTGAAATCTAGTTCATAGCCATTGTCCCAAACTTGAAGGGTGCAGCCATCAAAATATATCAGTGATCTTAGGGCCCTGGGAACCTGTTCAAAGATTTGGGTAATATTGTGGAATATTTTAATAGCTGGAACCATCTGGTATAAAATTTGAACCTGTCCCGAGTCGTTGAGGTATAGGCAGTAAGTGGTCCTGGGGAGGGCACCAGCCCCTCCTTCCTTGGCCAGGGGATTGTCTAAGACCATTTGGACAAGAGATTGTCTAAAACCCTTGCACAAGGCACAGGGTTTCATCAAGTCATTGTACATGTTAGGATAAGATGGCTGATAATTTCTTATTGACCTCAATGACCTGATTGCGGTGGGGGGGGGGGCCCTTGCATCAGTGCCAATCCGATCAACCCTAGTAGGACTGCAATGTCCAGGACTAAGGGAATGAAAATGGCTCTTTTGGGTTGGTGGTAGTCAGCCAGAGTAGGATACAGCGAGGTTTGTGAACGAGCAATAAACCTCCAGTGGCAGGCCAAGGAGACAATGGTGCATTGTTTTTTGTGGCCCGGGGAGGAGGATCAGAGGGCTTGGGGAGAGAATGGTGCACGAGGTGAGAGCTTGCAAAGTGGGCCCACAATGCAATCTGAAGGCAGAAATTCCCAGTGTAAAGTGTTCATTGAAGTTTCCAGTCTGAAACTTGGGAAATCACACCATTCATTGGCTATCCTGGCTACGTGAGTCCTGGTGGAGTGGTTAAACGTCTGTGGTCCAAGAGCTGCTTGTGCCTAGGCATAGAACCATCAAAGTGGCCTGCAAGGCTGCTCCCACATGGCTCTGTGAGGAGCAGTTGGGGTAGGAAATGGGGGGGGGAGGAGCATCTAATGGAAGGGAAGCCATGGCAAAGATGTTAGTTAGAGTTGGCTGAAGTGGAAAGATCAACAGAGCAAGCACTTAAGGTGGAGTGCAGGCAACTGGGGGCCAGGTGACAGACTTGTAATTTCTGATTCCCACTGAGTGGGTAGCCTTCTTAGTTAGTGGGGTAAAAATGTGGGTGGTATTTGTGAAGCACCTGACATGTAGTGTGGGGAAAGCATGGGGGAAATGTGGTGGAAGATATCCTAATAGATATCAGGGGTAACCATGGTGGGGGCTTGCTGTGGCCAGCAGGGATTGGGAATTCCCAAGTAAGCACACAGCACACAGACACAGAAGGTCAAGTTGATCAGGTACAAATGGGCAGTGTTTGCAGGCCGGGGAGCTATCTGGTTCAGAATGCACAATTTGGCCTGACTCGGTGGGGGAATAGAATACAGTGCTGCCCTGTGGTCAGCAGGGGAAATACTCATAGTCTGACAGGACTCTTGGTACAGAGTAGGGTCAGCAGGCAAACAATGGGCAAATTCAGCAAAATAATATTTCACTGAATCCCACAATTCCATCAGGGCAGTACATTTAGTCCCTCGTTCCCAGAAAGTCTTAGTCCCCACTGTGGAGATTCACTGAGTTCACTATAAACTGGGCAGGGAGTGAGGTCTGTGGCATGGTGCTGTGTCCCTGAGGAGTCATCTCTGCTAGAGGAGGTGTAGGCTCCTCCAATGGTGAACTTGGGCTGGATGAGGTGCTCTGGAGTGGTGGCCGGTGAGGGTGTGGGTGACCCTCTCATGGGCTATGAACTTGGAGTCACGGTCATGGGCTGGGAGTAGTGTAGCCTGATATAGCTTGGAGGCTTCCCTGAAGACTGAGCTAACATATCTGGGCCTGCTGCTAGTGCAACACATTCTTAAGAGATTCCCTGGAGACATCAAGGTCACAATTAGAACAGGAATGGGTAGCTACCCTTTTATTCCCTGACGAACTCATCCACAGTACGTAGATTGTGGACACATTTATATCCCTGCTAAGGAGGATCTTATGGATGCTATTTAGGCATTCCTGGGACTGGCCTGTGAGGGCAATTGGCAAATCATGGGACCACAGTTATCTCATAACCAGGTAGGTTTTTTGTATGGGTACTTAAAGGTCCAGCTAGCTTGAAGCAGTATTTGATGTACAGAAATCAGGAGGAAGGGCAAGTGTCATTTAGACATCATTTCCAGAAGGCCAATCTCTGCAAAGGACTCAATCCCTTCACTGCCCAGACTTGGTGGCATGCTGGCCTGAGCCCTTCCAATGGGGCTGTCCAACATTCCCTGCTATTACATCCTGTAACCAGATGGATTTTACGTATGATCATCATAGGTCCGGTTAGCTTGTAACAATATTTGATATACAGAAATAGGGAGAAGATCATCATTTAGACATCACTTCCAGAGGGCCCATTGTCTGTAAAGGAATTCAATCTCTTTGCCAGGAGACCTGGTGGCCTGCTGGCCTCAGCCCTTCCAACAGAACTCTCCAACACTCTCCACTTTTCCACCCTGTGGTGCAATTGCAGGCTGGAGCAGGACTGGTCCAGCATTGTATCTGTGTGATGGTTAGCTCTGAGGGGTCTACCAGTAGCTGTGTCTCCCAGGCAATAAGAATAGCCATAGTCATACAGAGCACTGGCATTTCATGAGCAATTGTCAGGTTGCTTCTGGCTGAACTATTTGTGTATTGATTAACGGCTCAGTGTAATTGCTCTTCATGAGAAAGTCATGGGTTACCTCTTCAGGCGTGAAGTACAGCCATGACTTGTAACTTTCATCTCCAAATATGGCTTGCACCTACCACGCAGAGAGTTTCTTTCCCTCTTTCAGACACCCAAACTTGTGCCCCTGGTTGGTCCTGTAGCAATGATTTCCACTCTCTTAAATTACTAGGGAATTAAGTTTAAATTAGCCACCCTTTGTATCTTCTATATTTGGGAAGAGCAGCCAGTATGGAGAGGCTCTTTCTGAAGGGTCCTCACCATTGTCAGGGTTTCCAAAGAAACAATTTTGCACCAACTTGGTGGACTTTGGGACAGGATGGCATTCAGTGAGGAGGGGGTCAATTGGACGATCTGCCCTTGATCAGGTCACCAGAGTGAAGCAGATGGCGAGATGACTGCAAAATTATCGAAAGAGGGAAGTGGAGTCAGAGGAAAAAATGAAAAGGATATCGTCTTGGAGGGCAAAAGCTTGAGGCTTGCCAGAGAGGAGCAAAAGTGGCATTTGGCCGGGGGGGGATGGATAATAATTGATATGTTGGATATAAAGGCCCAGGGGTGAGAGTTAAGTAATATGAGGGCCCGTGACGAGAATTCAACCCATTTCAAGGACCACATGCCTGGACGTAATTTAAGGAGTGTCTCTTTAAGGAGGCCCTTAAGATGCTCAGTGAGGCCAGCTGCCTGGGGGCAGTAGCCTAGATGGACTTTCCAAAATTGTTATGTTGGAGAGCTCACTGTTGAGTCTCCCAAGAGGTAAAGTGGGTACCTAGGTCAGAGTTAATGTCTGGCGATCCAAAAGGAACAAGAATAAATTTGGTAAGGAAGGAGATTACATTTTTTTGAAGAGGAATGCCAGGTGTGGGTCACCAAGATCACTCCCACATCAGTGATTGTGACAGCATATGTAGAAGCCCCAGTAGAAGGACAGTGACCAGGGAAATCACATCTTGACAGATGAGGCTGGGCCTTGGATCTTGTGAGGGACGATTGCCCAGGTGTAATGGTGTAGGTGGTGTGTGAGGCTGTGCACATTTGCCCTTCCAACTTCCTCGTAGGGACCCTCAGCATCAATATGATGCCAAAAATGACACTTTCCCAATTGTAAGGCATTTAAATCCTGACAGCAGAGGTTATGTGCAATTGCAGAGCTGTTTAAATATCCCACCAGGAGCTGTGTAAATGTGTATCGAACCCTGTCAAAAGTGAAAGCAAAGTAGGCCTGGAATTTCCCCGTGATGGGAACAGAACAGAACATGTTAGCTAGGTCAGGGTCACTCCTTGCACCAGTGTTATGTCCTCAATCAATTCTGCAGTATCAGGAATTGGAGTCTTAATCAGGGGAACTGGAGTATTGAAGTTTCGATAGTCAATGGCCAGGTGCCATACATTAGCGGTTGGCTTAGGTTTTAGCCAAAAGGGGCTATTGAAAGGGAAGATTGTGGCTTAATGTCCCCAGTATCAAGCACATTGATAATGACAGGGTGTAGACCTTCAGTGCCTTATTTAAGTCGGTACTGGGAGCGTTTGCCACCTTGGTTGAGGAGGAAGAGTCACTGGTATCTACCAGGAAGGCTAAGAACTTGTTCCATGTGGCATGGGGCCATGTTAACGCATCCATGCCTGTTATGGGGAAAGAATAAGCCCAGAGGCCATCAGGAGAGGAAGCAGTTTGAGGTAAATGTCTCATTGGTTACATCCAAATGGGTCTGTACACCTTTGATTGTTTTACTGGCACGCCCTTTTGTGGGCTCCCCTTTTGTGAATTCAGAGGCACTGTCTGGAATGACAGTGACTTGGGCCCCAGTGTCTAATAGGTCCTAAAAGACTGTACTTTAAGTGGAAGACAACTTTCCATTATTATTTTTAATTAAGTTAAAATTCATGAAAATTGAAGTGTCCAGACTTTTAAGACCATATAAATGTAATTACTTTTGGCAAATGTATAAATCTGTGCAGTGATGTGGTGGTGAACTAGCTTTCTGAACAATCACTGATGTGCTGTTTGTCAATGTCTATGGTGTAAATACTCTCACCACGTCCAGTTTCGAGCCACCAATGTCATATTGCTGAGTATGAAGTTGGGAGGGGATGTGCACTTGGCTCTTTTTAGCTATTAGTCCAACTCCAGCATGTGATTGGACGTGTGCAGCCAACGCCCACACGAGATACAGAACATTTCCATCAGTTAAGCATGTTACCTTATGGCGCCTTCGAGATAATCTCTATCTCCATAGATCACCAAGGTTCTGATTTCCATCACAATAATTTAGGTTTTCCTTTTCTTTAACTTTTTAATAAATAAATTCATACGGTATGTTCTCTTAACTATCCGGGTGTTTTTGTCCAAAATATTACTTTGTCATCTCTTAATTTTGCTGTTTTCTTAAATAGTTATGTGCCCCCAAAACCATACTTAGGTTTTTTTCTGTTTTTTAGAAAATGAAAAGTAATTTTATAAGATTTTCATTATCACAGTTTTAACACTTATGCTCTTAGTTGAAATACATTACATAATAATCCCCTATCATTAAAATTTGGTGGGGGGCCTGGGTTAATATGCCTCCTGTCTAAATCGTTATTCATGTGGGAATAATAAACTCCACAGATCTTGCCTCAAAAACATTGGTGGAGTCCAGATCCTTGAGCGCAAACATCATGCTCATCTTTGGTCTACAGACACTCATGAGTTCCTCATTTATACTGTATCTAGATTCCATTTGATTCCCTTCATCCAGATTTCATATAAACAACACTGAAAATGAGTTGCTGTTATTCCCATTTTCTCTCAGATGAGTAAACTGAGCTGTAGGACACTTCAGTAACTTGCCCAGGTTACTAAGACACAGAGATGGTGTTAGCTTCCAGTCCTCCACGTATCCTGTCCCCAAATAACTTCCCTTTCTCTAAGCATAGTCTACTGTTTCTTCTGCCTCTTATGTAACAGTCTGGATAAATGGTACCATTATATAAAATATATACGTAAAAATATCTATCTATCTATCTGGAGAGATGGGTGGGAGAGAGAGAGAGAGTTAGTAAAAGAAAATATGACAACTCCAGTGATGAGGAATGTAGCTTAGGAGAAAATTTGCAAACTGCCCAGGCCCAGCCTCAATGCCTCTTCTTTAGATCTGCCCGAACTGCCCTAGCCTGCTACTCTGCCTTTATTTTTGTAGCATCTGCTTTCATTATTACAGAATCTCAGAGAACATGATATCTGGCCAGATTCTCTCATTGTTTGGCTCTTTGGCTGACTGAAGCCCTAAAAAGTAAACTCTATTAAGTGTCTCTCACAGACATAGAAAACAAACTTATGGTTACCAAAGAGGATAGTGGGGGCAGGGTGGAGATAAATTAGGAGTTTGGGATTAACATATACACACTACTATATATAAAATAAACAACTAGGACCTACTGTATAGCACAGGGAACCACACTCAATATCTTATAATAACTTATAATGGAAAAGAATATGAAAAAGAATATATAACTGAATCACTTTGCTGTATACCTGAAACTGACACAACATTGTAAATCAACTACACTTCAATTAAAAACAATTTTGTCGATATAACAACAACAAAAATGAATGAGTGTCTCAAAGGAAGGGTCATGGTAAGATCTCATTGTATGCCCATCACCAGGTATTGCAGCACAGGTGGGACAGTTAAGACCTTCTGGCTCCTTCAACAGATATCTGGAAATCTTCCAACTACGGGGAGTTTAACTGGCCAAGGGCCCCAATGGCTGTGCTCTGAAATCCATGATTGTGTTTATGTCAGAGCCATGCTTCCCATGGACTGCTCCCAGCTAGTGACTGAATGTGACAAGGTCTATTTCTGAGAGATAGGGGACTCCAGTGATGGCCAGCTGTGGCTTGAGGACTCCTGGATGGCCTTGCTGAGACTCCACTAGACTACACGGCAGGCCAAGATGCTTCCATCCTACCTTCCTCCTCTCTCTCTGTCACCTGCATTGGTCTGAAGTATCTCCCCGCCTTCCTGGACCTCTCCCCAGCTTCTCGCATGGGATCTTACCCAAATAACATCCGTGCACACTTAATTCTGTTTTGGTGCCTGCTTCTCAGAGGACCCAGACTACCACCCCTTGTTAACCATTTGGGTGGTATCTTTTTGGAAGGGTTGACGTTGGAAGAAATAAGGAAAGCCACAATTAAGGAGTCTGAACCGTTGCACCAGGAAGCAAAGGAGCATAGCAAAGAGAACACAAAATCTGAGGAACTGGGCAGAGTCCTGGCAGCGGAACAACTAATCCCTTGTTCAGAGGCAGATGAGATGGAAAGATAAGATCTGGAGTGTCTTTTATTCCCAGCAGTTCAGTGATACTTGTCCTTACCTTTGTGGCTTGCCCATCTACAGTGAACGTATATGTGCTTTTCCCCAAGCAGCTTTTTTGTAGGAGACACCCCCACCCCCACACTGGTACACTCACTCCAGATCAAATGGTAGGCAGAATGGGAGGGGCCAGTCAACTCTAGTGTTTTGGAATCAGACAAACCAGGTTCAAATCCTGGCTCCACAACTTTCTGGATGTGGTCCTGAGGTGGGCAAATTACTTAACTTCCCCGTCATTAGCATTATATTCTGTAGATATCAGGAAGAGTACTAGTACACTGGGTGTTATGAAAATTAGATCATGCTTATAGACTCCGTTTGCACTTTGTCTACTACATGGTAAAAACTTATTCGTGGTATATATTTTTATAAGAAAAACAGGTCATGCAAAGGCTTCTGGGTCAAGGCTTCTGGCCAGGCATCTTCCTTTTTTATCTGCTATCCACACCACGAGAAATGAATTTTTTTATTTTATGACTGTAGGATCCTAAATGTGACAATTAAGTCCATAGTGTTCATTGTTATTTAAATCTCATTTATCCTTATTTCTTTTTAAATAAGTGACTGATTAGGATGTGTTAAAAATATCTACTAAGCTTGTGGATTCCTGTATTTCCCCTATTGGTTCTTTTGTCTTTGTATTTTCTGAGGCTATGTAATCACATGAACACAAATTTAATTTGCTTTTAACTTCCCGAAGCATTGAAATTTTCTCACCTTTTCTACTAACACCTTTGACTTAAAATTAACTTTGATATAAATCTAGGAAATCTTTCCTTTGCATTACTTGTGTTTAATTTCCAATATTACAGTTTACTTTCTATTTTTCTTGCTTGTTCTATGCCAATTTTCTCTTCTTTCTTAGCTTTTTATAAATTTATTATTTGTATTCTCCTTTTTCCACCTTTTAGCTACTATTTCAGTAATTTTTTTAAAAAACATCTCATTGAGAGAGAATCAGGAGAATACAGAATATTGAGTATAAAGACCTGTGCATGAGTCACAGACTGAATTATCACATGGCAATAGTAGACAGTACCAAGCCTTATTAGTGAATGTGTGTCTACACCTGTGGGATCCTTGAGAGTCAGCTCTGTTGCCATAGTGACTAGTGACAATAGTCAATGCTGGGTCCTTACAATGAGAGTGTGCTGTATTTGGCTGAAACTGTTTAAACAATTTTTCTCGTGAAGTCTAATCAATCATATCTTTGCATCTTTTCTCCACACAACCCACACTCATAAAGGAACCAAATGTACTAACCACTGACATTCAATTTTCAGGTCTACATTTATTTTATTTTACATACATACCTATATATGTATACATTTTCTCCTGTGTGCATATTTACTTATTATATATATTTTACACACATGTATGTATATGTATGTATATCTATAGATACATTTTAAAAAAAAAACTTATATTCTTTCACAAACAAATGATTTCTCAGGAGACTTTTATGTACATATAAGCAAAGACACAAAATATAACTATATATATATATATATAAGCAAAGACACTATATATACTTATTGCTGCCTTTACATACAAATGATATAATTTCATAAACTTCTGCACATTTAATTCCTGCTTACCACTAAACATTTACAGGTCTGCCCATGGAAATTTCCTTCTGCTTTTTTGTTTGTTCACTTTTTAAATGTGACTTCATAATATTCCACTGTTTGTCTCTGCTATTTTTTAACCAGTTGCCTACTGTTGGATATTTTAGGCATTTCCAATCTTATACTGTTATAACAAAGGCTGCAATTAACATCCTGGTATTTGAAATATTCCATACATGTAGAATATACATGTAAGTCACATTTAAATAAATAGAATGACTGGTCAAGAAGTATGTATATGTAAATTTATGATTTGATAGTATCAAGTTTTCCTCTATGGAAAGTGTACCAATTACACCCCTACAAGAAATATATGAAGGTAACTATTTCCCCAACTGTCACCAGAGTGTGCTTTCAAATGTCTGGGTATTTGATAAATTGAAAGGAGAAAACTGAAACTCCATGAAGTTCTAATAAACATTATTATTGGTGATGTTTCACAACTTTTTCTATCTTTAAATCTATTTGCAGTTTGTTTTCTGCGCAAGGTCTCATCATACTTTTATTAATTTCTTCATTATATTGTCTTTTGTTTTATTGGATCACTTTATAATGTATGGAAATAAGCATCTGCCCTGTTTTATGATTTCCTTCTGGTCTAGCTCATGTGAAATTTGTTAGGCTCATTTCAAGGTGGTCACATTTGTGAGGCAGTGCAGTGGTGAGAGGATGGGCCTGCGAATCACTTCACCATGGGCATATCTCTTAACCTCCCTACAAGGGGATAACACTATGACTAATCTTAGGATGGCTGGAAGGATTAAATGAGATAATGTATCTTAGAAACGAAACTGGAACATAGTAAGCTCTGCACAGTTGCTAAAGTTATTGTCAAAATTTCCTTTAAGACTTCTGTCAGTCATGTCATAGAAAGGCATTTTTGACTCTAGGACTTTAAAAGAAAAAAAAATCCTATGTCGTTTCTGTATATTTTTGGTTTCATATTTACATTTGAAACTTTGATGTAAGTAGAATTTACACTGTATGTAAAGTATGATATTTGGAGCCCATGCATTAGTTTTCAAGGTGACTCCAGAGCTTAATCCAACAATTTTTATTTAATAATTCAAGTTATTTTTGTTTTAATATTTTTTCATAAATTCAGTTCCTATATGTGTCTGTCCATTTCTCCACCTTTTTTATATACATCTTTGATTTCACAATTAAAGTGCCAATACCTCACTTTTCACACAGCTGGCATATGATACTATGTTTTAGGATCTGGTAGGGTTCAATGGTTACATATATTTCAATTCTAAAATATTCAAGTTGTACTGGTTTTTTTTTTTTCCTTCATATGAACTTTCACAGACTTACCTACGTATGTATGCATGTATGTGCTTATTTATTTAAGCTATATATTATCTATTTTTACTTGTCTTAGTCTGTTTGGGCCTGTTGAAATTGAGGAGGTGGTCCTGATTTCTGAATAGGCTTTGGGGTCATCTTCCCCTGTCTTGAAGAACAGAGCATGTTCAGAGCCAAACAGCTCTTATGGTCCTGCCTGTCAAATCCAGGAAGTCTGACAGCCTTCATTCTGTCTCATCTCTGCCCCCTTAGGTTCAAACTGGCATTGTTCCTACTGGGGTGGCAGGTTAGGCCGGCGGTTCACACCTACACTAATCTCATCAACTGGTTGGTTTGCCACACCCCAAGTTTGCTCTTCTGAAGGTGCTTCCTTGTTTTTTGTAATATGAACAGGCTGAGACTTTCCAAAATCTGTATATTGTTTCCCTTTTCCCTATCAATGCTGTCTTCATTTGTCTCCGCTCATATTTTACTATAAACAGTCAGGAGGAACCAAGCTACTCCTTCAACACTTTGGTAACAAATATCTTTGGCTAAATGTCCATTTCACTGCTCACAAGTTTTATTTGCCACTTTATAACAAGGGCTACATTTTCTGTTGTCCAATAACATATTCCTTATTTCTGCATGAGATCTCATCAGAATGGCTATTACCATCCTTATTTCTACCAATATTCTGTATATGATTTTTTATGTGTATTCCCTGTGTATCTCTGCCTTCCTTTCTGAGCCCTCACCAGTTACTTTTAAAAGCCTCCACAGCAATATCAATTTTTCTAGCAGGCACCTCAAGACTCTTCCAACCTCTACCTATTACCAGTTCCAAAACCACTTCCACATTTTTAGGTATTTGTTACAGAAGCACCCACCTCTCACTACCTCCCCATTTCTGTCTTTCTCAGTAGAGGCTACTATAGCAGAATACCACGGACTGGGTGGCTTAAACAACAAGCCTTTATTTCTCACAGTTCTGGAGGTTGAAGTCGAGGTACCAGCATGGTTGGGTTCTTGGTGAGGCTCTTTTCCTGGTTTGCAGACGGCCACGTTCTAGCTGTATCTTCATGTTGTGGTGAGAGAGTAACCATCTCTCTTATGTCTCTTCTTATTAAGGCACTAATCCCATTCTCGAGGGCTTCACCCTCATGACCAAATTACCTCCAAATACCACCACATTGGGGATTAGGGGTTCAACATATGAACGGGGGGGCACAAACATTCAGTCCAAAGGAGTAATTTATTAGGATTTTGTCAAGTACATAAATGAACTTAAAGAACTGACACATTAATATGTTGATTTTTCCTATCAAATTCCATGATATACATTTTCACTTCAAGTATTCTTTAAGAATAATTGCTTATCTTGTTAAAGTGTTTCCTTTTGTAGATTTTTCAGATTTATTGTTACTTATTTCTATACACTTTAATGTATTGTTTCCATAAAAAAATGTGTCCATTAAATTTTCAATATCTTTATATGTGAAACACATTAATTTTTGTTAGCATCTTACTGAATTTTTTTGAAGTTTTCCAGATAGTTTTGGATTTTCAACACAAAATATTATATTATCTCAGAGAGATAAATTTACATCCTTCTTTGAAAGTTTCGTATGCCTCATTTGTTTTATTTTGCATGCAATTGCATTGGTTATCAAAATAACACTAACTGGCAGTGCAGGGGTGGGGTCTACTTGTTTTTGCCTGATCACAGGAGATAATTCTATGATCACATTCCTTTGCCTAATTAAAAGAATAAAAATGCTGAAATACTTTTTTTATTCTGGTTTTTACTAATTTTAAATTTTGCATCTTTTTCACAATAAATCATATTTCATATTATGAAATGATTTTCATAAATAAACCATATTTCAATAAATCACTTAATCATTTGTGTGTAAATGTGCATGTGTACTACACAGTACCATGAAATAATAATTTTGTATAAATTATGCATCATACAATGGAATATCACACAGCCATAAACAGGAAGGAAATCCTGCCATTTGCAACAACATGGATGATCCCTGAGGCATTATGCTATGTGAAATAAATTAGACAGAGAAAGACAAATGCTATATGATCTCATTCATAGGTGGAATCTAAAAAAAAAAAAAACAAACTCATAGAAACAGGGAGGAGATTGGTGGCTGCCAGGATAGGGGAGTGGAAGGTGGGGGAAATGGATGACGGTGGTCAAAGAGTACAAATTTCCAGTTATAAGATAAATAGGTTCCAGGGATGTAATGTACAGCATGGTGACTATAGTTAATACTACTGTACTGTATATTTTAAAGTGACTAAAACAGTTGATTTTAAAAGTTCTCACCACACACACACAAAATTGTAACTATGTGAGGTGATGGACATTAACTAAACTTATCGTGGCAATCATTTTGCAATATATATATATATCAAATCATACATTTTTCAACTTAAACTTACACAATTTTATGTCAATTATATCTCAGTAAAGCTGAAAAAAATAACAAAACAAAATAAAACCACATAAGTTGTCCTACTTTCCATTTTCCATTTGGTAATAATTTCCAAATTGTGTAAAATAGCACTGAAATTATTTGTTCTTTAAAGGTTTTATGAAAATCCCTGTTTTTAGGGAAAACTGCATTCTGTGACATAATTTATTCATGTTAAATGGTAGGTTATATTTTGTGAAGCTACTGTTTAATTAATTACATGTGCCTAGAAAATTATCAATTTCTTTCAAGTTTTGCAATTAATTGGCATCTGATTGAGTAATGTTCTTTCTTATGTTTCTTTAATAGAATCTCTCTTTGTGGTGAACCCCTATTAGGTGAATGTGTGTGCAACTGTGTATGGGCACTTTGTTTCTCTTTTTTCCTCGTTTTCTTAAGTTGGATAATGGTTTATCTATTTTATAATTTAAAAAATATCAAATCAGTCTTAATATTTAAATTTTCTCTATTATTTATTGTTTTCATTTCCTTTGCTTTCTTTAGTTATGTGCTTTTGTGACTGTGCATTTAAAAAATTATAGATGTATACTATATACATGTACACATATACATATATAGTTAACATACCTCATACACCTGTATTGTACATAAAATTATATTCATCATGAATTTAGTGTTTTTTTCAGATATACGAAGATGCTCAAATCATTATTTCTTTCGATGTATTAAGATAAAAGTATTTTCTCATGTTCTACCATCCTGTTACCTGGAATATAACCTACTCTTTCCTGATGTACCCTTCTACCGTGCTACTTTTTTGTTAATTTTTCATTTGAGATTTTTTGGCATCAATATTCACAAATGAGATTGGGCTCTAGTTATCTTTGTATTGTACTGTATTGGAAACATTCTGATACCAATGTTAGGTGTCATTCATATGTTTCATAAGTGTCCCCTTTCTTCTCTTCTCTGGAATGGTTTATATAGCATTGCAATCTATTTAAAGCTTTTAGTAAATTTCTGGGACAAATGTCTTCTGCTCTTCTCTTTTTTGGGCACTCAGGGGCATAAGTACATTCCTGATAACTTTCTTTAATTTTTCATTAGCAATTGGTTTAGTTTGATTTACTTTGTCTTTTAGATTGTTGCTTGGAAAATTACGTTGAAAATTTTAAATTCCTATCACATTTCCAAGTGCACTTGCCTCAGTGTAACAAGGGTTTATCTCCCATTTCTTTGGTGTCTTCTTTTCTCTGATTACTTCCTACTCATTGTTTCCTATTTTGTTTAATTGCATTTCTACCTTTATTTGTGATTACATTAGTGGTTTATCTGTATATCAATTTTTTTTATAAAAGCAGCTTTTACATCTGCATTTTATGATCCACTAATTTTTGCTTTAATCTTTCTTAATTCTTTCTGCTTACCAGTGTGTGTGTGTGTGTGTGTGTGTGTGTGTGTGTGTCTGAATGTTGTAGTTTCTTTAAAATTTACAGATTTGGATGTCTATTTAATTATGTAATTTGTCTTTCTAGATACTGTATATTAGTATTTAAGATTAGTTTTACTCTGAGCACAGATTCAGCACTATCCTACAGATTATGGCATATATAAATTTTCATTACCTTATTCTATCCTTCTAGAAGATTTTGAATTCACTCTTTCATCAAATTATTTTTGAGAGAGATATTTAAAAGAATTATCATGTGGTAGTGGTTTATTTTCTTGTATTGACATCAGAGAATGTTGCCTGTACTACTAATTTCTCAATTTGACAGTTTCACTGTGATCTAATACATAGTCAATTATTTTTTGTTAGTGATCAACACTGGAAAATGTGCTATGCTATATTTTTTTAATGGGAAAATTCTGACATGTATTAATTTATTTCTTTGCACTAGTGTTGGGTTATTTTCCAAACATTCCTTTTTCCATCCCCACCCAAACTTCATTCTACACTTAGGTTGTAGTTTAGCATCTGCTGTGGAAACAGAAACCACACCCCCGTGATGTTCACAAAAGTGAAAAATGGAACACCATATAGGCATCAATTATGAACTGGAAATCTTTCCCTTTAAGTCACTGATATTCAGTAAATGGATTTAGTGACGGAGTCCTAGGTAAATTTTTAGCATGTTTGTAAGTCTTTACATCCACCAAATTTAGGTACATGAAGAATAAGAAACTCAGATTTGCTTCACCCAGGCATTCTTTGTGTGGTTAGAATGACACTCTATACGGCACGAGCCCCAGGGGCTGAATCCATGTGTCTCCTGGAGGAGGGGCAGCATACATTCTGAATCACTCACAGAGCAAAACTTTGTATGGCAAGGGCTCCTTTGTTCCTGACTGCAGCAGGGGTGGCTCAGCTGTCCTTATGGGCAGGCCCTTCGGACACTTCACCCAGCTTGGGATGTGCTGACATCCCTGTTATTCGATCTCTTTCTGAATAAGCTGATGAGGGAAAAGGGAATCCCATTTTTTAAAAATATCATCTTACTTCTTATTTTCCTCATGTAGGCATCTGTCACAAATAATATGATTTTTTTTCTTGTTTGCTATATTTTCAGGAATTGAATAGCACATTTTTAGTTTTAGCTGAATGACTTTTGCTAAAAAATTTACTTGGTCTTTTTGAAATTATGAACATAAAGGTAATGTTCCTACTACCTAAGAAAATAATCATAAAATAATAACGTTACCTTAACACAAGTTCCAAAGTTTCCCAAAGAGAAAAACTTGGTGGAGTTTTAATTCTTTTGCAAGCTTTTCTCAGGTTTACAAACACACATAAATACCACTTTTATACATGCTGTTTTAAAAATACCACCTATGTTTCAAGCTTTGTCCAGGTTACATTTGATCCTCACAACACCCCTGTAAAATAGGTGGTGTTATACCCATTTCTCATATAAAGAAACTGAGGTATAGGAAACTTAAATAACTTGCTCCCGACTGCAGGGCTGGTAAGAAGCAGAGTCGGGATTCTAGTCATCCTTTGTCTGTCTCCCAAACCATTTTATCTTCTATACACCCTTGTCACACGCTATCTCCTGATCTTTATTATGATTGTTTGGTTCAAGATACTATTTGAATAGAAATGTGATATTTCACAACATTAGGTAGTGCATATTAGGACAAACTTTTCAAAGCTTTCTGTGCTTGGTTTAAAATGCCCTCCTTGACAGCATCGCCACCACTCAGAGCTCATGTTTTGAGCCTCTGGTGTCAGTGTGGTCTTTGAGAGTGCCCCATCTGGTCCTATTCTTTGGTTGTTTGGTTATCTAAGCCCCCTTTCCCCTGCATGACTAGGGCAGCCTGGGGGTAGAAATATGTTTGGATTTCATTTGGAATCACTCACCCTACATGCCAGCAATAGCCAGGCATCCAGGGCCTTTTGACTGATGAATTATTTGGATAACAAGAATCTAGAGGGGAAGGACCCCAGTGAAACAGGCTGACACTTACCCACAGAATCAGGAATCATGTAAGAAGGGAGAGGCAGTGTACAAATATGGGCAGCTGAGGCACATTCTGAGCAGTGGACTAAGAAATACTGAGTCTGGCAGCCCACAGATAAAGCGCCAGGGCTCCCACATTCTGTAGCTCATTTATGCCCATCTCTGTCCCACCCGGCTAAACCTCCATGTAAAGACTGCACATGTGTTTCCAGTAGCTATATTTAGTGGGTCCACCTGCTCTCAGTTATACATGTGGGGCAAGGGGCAGCATGGTGCCTGTGCTCTGGAAATATACTACCTGAGGTCCATTCGCTGTTCCACTAATTCATGCCTATGGGTCAGGGCTATATGGGCAAGTCATTTAACCCCTCTATCTTATTTATCTCATCATGACGGTGCTAAAAATTATAGCAAGTACCTCATAAGGTGGTTCTGAGAATTAAATCAGTGCTTTGAAGAGTATAAACTCTGTAAATGCACCCTGTCTTTGTTGCACAGTCAGGGAAGTCTGTATCTCCTGTGACTTAGGCCCCCAGGATACTTTCAGCTATCTTGGCCAGGAGGAGAGTTTTCTGCAGTTGATATACAGCATTTTATACAGGTCAATTAGGTAAACTATTAAAATTGTGCTATTCAACTCACATTCTTTCTTTCTTTGCTTGTTCAGTTACTGAGAAGAGGTATTCAAATTGTCTACCAAGATTCTGTAGTTTTCTTATCAATTATTTATTTGTATATCTAATCTTATGGTACCAAACATAAAATTGGAATAGTTTTATCTTCCTGGTAAATTATAATTTCATGTTTATATATCATCTTTATTTATCTCCAGCCATGTATTTATCCTTAATGTGAACTCTATCTGTGCTCAAAAGTCACAGCACCTCCGATTAATTTTTCATCCTTTACTTATAATGTTTCTGTATTCTTCTATTGTAGGTGTGTATTTTAAACAGCATATAGTTTCATTTTAATTTTAATCAAGTCTGCTAATCTTTGAGTTTTAGTTTTTAAACCAATTCCATTTAATATAATTACGGTATATTTGTGTTATAAACTTTCCAAATTACTATTGTATTTAGCTTTTGTCACTTTCTGTATTTTATTTATTATCTTTCCATTCTTGCATTCTGACTGATTTCAAAATGTTTACTGTTCTTTACCTTTTAAAATCTTGCCACTTTTATGTTGAAAACTTTTGTCAAAAGCCCCTTCTTTGGAATGTCTAGAGATGACACAAAATATTGAACACAAAGAACTGTGTATGTGAGTCCAGGACTGTGCTGTTATAAAGATCAATGAGATGGTGGCTGAACTGCACGGGAATTCACATTTCTGTACTGATAACAGCAATGAGCTATTAATGCCATCACAGGAATTACCAATGTCGTATTTTGTAAATATTTGCCACATTTGGAAAGAGCCACTCAAATAGCTGTTTTCATTAGATGCTAATCACTGAAGCTGTGAAAGGGACAGAACGATTATTCATGTACCTCACACTCACACAACACCAAATCCTATCAGCCTTTGACCTTCAGCTTCCAGCTCTGTATTTATTTTATTAAATAAACATTATATTATGGCATACACCTCTAAATATATTTTTAAATACATAACTTTCATACACATTAATATGCATATGTATGTATATATAGAATTCTTAAATATATACTTCCAAATATAAATAATTTCACATCAAGCTAAACAGGATAAAAACATGTAAACATATGCACCTGGTTCTGGTCAAGTAAAGCACACAACCACAAGGTAACCACAAGTTAAAGAGTGCACTTTAAGGGGAACAGGGGAAGGAACAGACGTGTAAACAACAGAGATGCTGAAGCTGCACCACAAAGCCCCACGAGGGTCCATTTCTTAAGACTGAAGTAGCAAAAAGCTCCTTGTTCAGTTAAGACTTCTCCTTTCACCCTGTCACATTTATTCTTGAGGGGCTTCAAAATGAGTGTGGAAATTCTGTAAACACTAGACTAGAACTGAGTCAATCCTGTTGAAAACAGAGATGACAAAATAAACCATAAACTGACAGTCATATTAATTTCTCCAAACAGTAACTTTAAGGACGTTTTGTTACTTTTTAACACAGTGAAACACCATAATCCTGGGGAGCAAGAAATGGGAATGGGCAAGAAAACAGTGATGGATGCTCTATACAAATGGTTTCCGCAGCCCCTGTAAGTGACAGATGTGTCTATAAACAAAACACAGGCAAGAGCAGATGACAGAGCTTCAGCACACCAGACAACATGCCACAGCATAATGCCACAGATTCAAATTGAAATATTCTTCCAGCTCACAATGAAGCAAGTCCCATTGGGCCTCCGTGAAGGGGAGCTCACTAGCTCCCAGTGAAAGAAAACACTTACACAACAGATTGGCCAGCCAAAGCATGACAAGCTCTTTTTTACTGCTTTTAAAGGGCATGTTGCCCTCTCCCACCTGCAGAGGCTCGAAAAGTTGACCGCGGCAAGTACTGGACGCCTCAGCACCCTGCCTCTGAGGCTCCTCTCCCTGGCCCTCAGGGAACGCATGTCTGTAAAAACAGTTCTCTCCAAATGGGCAGACCCTGCCTCGAGCAAAATACCTGCAGGTCTTGTGGCTCATTGCCTCCAAGTACTGCTGAATAAGTTTCTGCTTCTCTTCCTCCTCCTCCACCCAGAATTCACTGGGAATGACAAAGGTGGAGATGACCCTGCACTGCGGGCAGGACTTGACGACCCTGCTCCCAAACTGTCTGGCACTCCTCCACCTGCGGATACACTTAAGACAGTAGGTGTGGTTGCAGCTGGAGAGAATGCCAAAGCGGCAATCATTCAAGTTGGCTTTCTCATAGACAACCTCCATGCAGATGCCACACACTTTGTCCGCACTGCGCTGCACAGCAAACGAGAGCTCCATATTCTTCTCGTGTGCTTCAATGCAGGCCTTTACATGGTCTGCCCTCTGGGCACCGTCCACAGGGTGCAAGACCTGCAGCCCACACATATCACATATATCTCCGTGGAGATAGATACAACTCTGCCCACGAAAGCACTGCCCCACGATAGCATCGCGGCAAAGCTGCTTCCCCATGCCCAGGGCAATCTGCTCCCTCTCAGTCACCGAGCTCTGCAGAGGAGCCTCGGAGACAGAAGGGGCCATGCGGCCCCGATAGGGTTGCCCGGGAACAAACTCAACAGCACCCTCCCAGCCTTCTGCACCTGCTCCTCCGGCAGCTTCAAGGCCTGCATTGTCTGTCTTAGCTTCAAAGAAACCCCTTTCAGCAGCCGAGCCAATCAGAGGCAAGGAGCGTGAGGACGCAGCAGGGGGGGCTTCCGCCACTTCCTGAGGCAGGGGCTCCATGTGCGCAGCCGTGCTGGGGCCGCTGTCTGCAGAGGCCTGGGGCAACAAGCCGTGGCCTTCGCTGGCCACCTGCCGGCCCGAGAGGTCGTGGGAGTATCGGCAGTTCTCCCCCTCCTTGCACAGCCCATGCAGATAATACCTGCAGACGACTTGCTTTGTCCAGCTGCCGCTGCTCCGGCCTTGCAGCCATCTGGGCGTAGCCCCTCCCCATGAGGCCTGGGCGGGCCTCAGACGTGACGGGCGGAAGGGGGCCGGGCCTGGAGCCGAAGACCACCGGGAGGCTGGGCGCACCGGGACGCTGGGCCGGGGGGCGCCCTCCCCCGCTGCCTCGGCACCCCCAGAGGCCCCAGCTGCCTCGTAGGGTTCTGTGGGAGCTGCAGGCTCTTCCATGGCAGCTTCTTCTCCCCGAAATGGTGCCGGAACTTCCCTGGTGTCTCTTCCTTTCGGGCTTGAGGCCCGGAGGCCAGGAGCCAGCTCGTGGGCTCCTCCCTAGAAGATGTGCATCTTTTTTCCCTCTCCCCCGCTCCCTGCTTCCTGTGCCTGTGTTCCTACTTCCTTCTCTAGGCAGGCGCGGCGGACACTTCCTGTGGGGGCAACGTCAGTCCTCCACCGGGTCGGTGCACAGTTGGTCCGGCGGGAATGGTGACCGGCTTCCTCCTGTGTTCGCAGCCGGCAGCGCTGCCCGCCCTCCGCTCCGGCGCTGCCCCTGCTCTGCTGCGCTCGGCCCCTCGCCATCCCGCGGCTCTTCTGACCGAAGGAATCACAGCCCTTTGAGGTTTTTAATGCAATCTGTTCCAGTGTTCCTTCACACGCATTGATTTCGTTGCTTTTTCATACGTGTCTATTGAAAGCATCATAATCCTCGTGTATTTTTATTGCTCCCGTGTAAAGTTCGTCTTATTTCTGAACCATCTCACATATGAATTTTATAAATGCTTTGTCTGTTCACTCCGTTTTGTCTGTGGGTCTTATTTTTTAAATTATTTTTATTTCTGGGTTTCTTGACTGTCACTGCTGGAAGCCTTATTTATTTAGTTGTGTTGACAAGACCTGATTTCTTCTGCTCTTTGTTTTCTGGAAATTCTTACGAGCTTAGGTTGGAAAGGCTTTTCGCCAGTGAGCCATGAGCAGGTTTCTGATCTGAGGCCACTTTAGCGCTTTTCAGCTGTCTTAGCTTATTGTGGATTGCAAGGCTCCCTTCCCACTGTGCAGAAGCTGCAGACTTCATTGGTCCTGATGCTGGCCTAATAAGCCACTGTCCCCTTTGTGTCCCCTTTGGCTTTTATTTTCTCTTGCTGGTTAACTCACAGTGGCTCTTTGTTTCCCTTTCTTTCTTTCACCCAGTTTTGTACGGTATTGTGCTGGGCCAGCCTTTCATAATATATTCTCTACCCTTCTGCCCATGAGTGGTGCTTTTTAATTTCTACGCCTGAGCTGTCATTTTGCAGATATATTTTAATAGATTAGTAAAAAAAAAATTATTTTCCTAAATATAAAGAGTACTTATGGATGTATACTGAATTTTATCATGTAGTTTTCTGCATTTCTTAAGAGCTGATCACGTTATTTTCTCTTTATTGTGTTATTGCGGTTATTTTCACTGACAGATTTTTCAAATGTTTAACTTACCATTTTTTTTCCAAGAATAAAGCTTTCTGGTATGATTTATTATCATTTTATATATTATTGGATTTTGTTTGCTTAAACAGGTTTCTTAGAGGGAATTTTATGGTCCAAATTTATATTTTAAAATGGAAGAAAGTATGAATATAGCAGAGAAATTACATTGAAGTAAATAATGGAGATAAGAAATTAAAGAAAAACAAACATTAAGTAGGGGGAATTAATCAAAATCCTTTGAAAGGATTATTGAACCTGATAAATTTCTCGTGAAATTTATCAAGAAAAAATGAAGAAGGCTCAAATAACCAAGATGAGAAAATTAAAAAGTGGTATCACTACATTAATAACAGATATTAAAAATCATGTGTGTATATCAGATACAAGGTTAGGCCATTAAATTTGAAAATTTGTGAAATGGTCATATTTCTAGAAACATATTTATTAATAAAAATGACAGGACCAGAAATAAAGAACATAAGTATTGATCTGTTAGATAAATTAAATCTGTAATTAAAAATAATTCCATAAATGAAAGCTTTTAAGGTTTTCCATCTGAAATAAATAGAAAGGCAAAAAGGTCTATATGTGTTATTGCAAGTCCTAACCAGTACAATAAGGCAAACGAAGAAATAAAAGATGTTAGAATCACAAAGGAATTATTAACGGAAGACAGCAGAAAATTAAGAATAATTTACTGATAAACTATTAGACTTAAACACATTTAGCAAGGACAATGAATGGTAGTGCAATACACAGAATCATTTGTATTTATATTTATATGTATATATACATGTATACAATCAATGATACATAGACATTTAGAATTCCTAACATTTATAACATTAAAAGTTAACTACCCTGGGAATTGAAATAAAGTTCTAAAAAATTAAAATCGTTTTATTTCTGAAAACCTAAAGAAATTGAGGTTTATTCTGATCATGCAGTAGAAGGCTCAGTATTTTCAGAAGGTAAACTTTTCCTCATTTGATAAATCATGCGAGAATGTTGCTGTTTTCCACTGCGAATCTAGGAAATCTTGGTGATTTTATATTTTCCTCCTTTATATTGAGTTTTGTATTTAGGATGCCAACTCTTTCAAAGTTTGGCTCACTTGCATTCTTTTTTCTCCTCTAAATTCATTGGTTAATGAATATTCCTTTGACAGCCCCCCAAACTTTTACAGAAAAAGGCTTGAAACAGATATTGGGCTTATATACCAGGCTCTCCACAAATTCACTAACATAAAAATCCTGAATATAAATCTATTATTTGTTTAATGGTAGTATGTTCTCAGCACCATGTCTAAATTAATTTGATCGACTTTTATAGACCAGCACCACCAGATAGGATGTTCCATGATGATTTTTTATGTGTTGTCCTGCACAGTAGTCATTAGCTCACGTGGCTCTTGAGCGCTTGAAATGTGGCTGAGTAGTAGCTACTGTCGGACAGCAAAATTCCAGATAGTATCTGACAATCCTTCTCCTCAAACATGAAGAAATGGAGAAAAATAATATTTTCTAACCTACCCAGCTATGCAGCTGGCGTGGGACAGTGTTTGCTTTCAGATCCCCAATCATGTTTGTGTCCTGCCATCTCACAGTGAACCACATCTCGTTTTACAATGACATATTCCATGTTCACTATTAGAAACTAAAATTGTACCCCATGATTTTAAGTATCATCTGAGATTGAATAACTGAAAATATTAGGCAATGCGTCCTGAGAGAAATAATCAAATATTTTCCATCCCAGTCAAATCTCTATCCTCAGAGAATTTTCTCTGACCATCATACTTCAAAATCTTATCCTGATTTTTTTTTTAAATGTGAGCACTGATGTTGCTTTCACACAGTCTCTAAGAATACACATCTGATCCTGTCTCCTGTTACTTGGCTCAGCTGAGCCTTCTTTTCCCAAAAAACCACTGAGGGCCTCCAGGTCTGGGACCCAGCTGAGACCAATTTGTGTACACAGTGGTGTGCAGGGCAGCAGGAGATCTCCTGGATGGTCAACATTGGGGTGTCCAAGTGGAAAAAAGGGAAGTAGTGTTCCACCTGAGCAGGCTGGGCTGAGCACCTGGTAACCAGGGAAGAGATGACAAGGGGGAGGTGGTTGACAGAGTTGAGACACAATCCAGGCAGTGTAACAAAAGCCTGACAGGCAGGAGACTAGTTCTGAGGTGGACTATGGCCATGGGTGGAAAAGAACCGGAGACCCCCACAGTCTTTTATTCTAAACATCTCAGGCCTGCTGGGCCCCACCCCACGTGGCTCATGTGTCCGTATTTAAAGGACACACATTTGTCTCCAAGCAGTTTCCTCCAGCACACACACCTACTTCAGGTCTGACATTTAGGCATTACTGTGGGGTGGGGGGAGGGGGAATTAAAAGCAATTATCTAGAATAAGGCATCAGGGGTTCAAATCCGGGATGCACTGCTCTCTGAAGAATTCATCTTGGGCAAATTAATCACTCTTTTATCTCATCTGGCAAACAACAAGAGCCACCACCAATAATAAGAGCGATCAGCTCACAGGTTTGTTGCAATAAATGAAATAATTATTATAAAATTATTGGAACAGTGCCTGTTACAAGGACAATCTTTGAGATAAAATTCTTTTGTATTTTAGAATCACTGACTAGAGTGACCGTGTCAATCTCCATTTTCTGCTGTCTGGATACAGCAGTAATATGTCTATAGGATCCCTGCAAGTTCCTGGCACATAAGAGGTAGGGAATAAGTACTTATTTTCTTATACTGATGGACAAACTGATTTTTATTTTGAAATTTACAGAGGCAGTTTTCTCCAACTCTAGCTCAGAAGTTCAAACTCACCAAATTCCATAAATTAATTATGTGCAGTTTTTTGTATATCAATTATACCTCAAGAAAGCTGTAAATAACAAGTTGGGCTTTAAAACCAGGCACAATTAAATATATTATCACAAAGAGAAGTTCAGTTTTAGGTACCTTTGTGCAGCACTTTTTGTTCCCACATCACTTGTAATTGCATGGGTGTCTGCATGGGACAGGAGTTCTCTAGGCTCATCCTAGGAGAGGGTAGGCTGTTTTGAAGAATCTAGTCACCATGAGTGAACAACTTGATAAAAAGAAAGTTACTCAGAGATGTCTTTCTAATTCCATATTTTAATATGGATATAAAAAGGTATAAATTATTTTAAAGCCATTCAAATATAGTATAACAAAAACTTCTCTGATTATGAAAATTACACTGAGCTATCTATATTGTAATCAAACACAGAAAATTTCAAGAAATATTCTGAAAGCTTTTCTATAAGTGCCAAGAATTCAGCTATGTGTATACTGTAGTGTGGTTAGCAGAATTTATTCATATTCATTCATTTTACAGACCTAAAACATACTTAAATTTTAATTTCTAGCCATAACCCAGATTAAATAGTTTTTATAAGGCTGATAACTCCATGCAGAACCATGATAGAAACTGGATAAATATGAAAAGTAAATGTTTGAAAGACTTAGAAAATAGCTAATATGGTGAGAGTTCAAGGGGCATTAAATAACCTAAATCACCTATGAGTTATAGAAGAAATCACAAAGAAAATGAAAAATATTTCAAATGAATGACAATGAAAATATGACTTATGAAAACACTTAGGATGCACCTACAGCCATGCATAGAGGCACAATGTATAGCCTTAAATATATTCATAAGGAAGGAAGAAGCTTTGCTTCCAGGTGGTAGGAAAAGAAAGATGAACAGAGATGGGAGGAGAATGTCACGTGATTACGCTGGAGTCCTACTGCCTCCTCCCCTTTAGAAGAGGACATAGATGCTATGCCCACTGTACACTCAGACCTGAATGCTGTGGCCACAGGGAAAAAAGGACAGAATTAATCTGAATATTCCTTCCTTGAAGAAGGAGTGATTTTTATATTTTAAGACATAAAAATACTCATATAGTTTGCCATGTTCTTTGCCCTGTTCCTTTCCTCCTCCAAAACGTTTAGGCAATTATTAAAGAGAATTGTGAGCAATCACGCCCGACTGACCGGACAAATGTTGGTTTCCCACAAGGAACGTTATAAAGTGCATTAATATTTCTGGCCGCTAGAGGGCGGGGATGTAATTGATTGAATAAGCCAAGGGGGGTAAAAACCCAGCAAGGTGATAGATTGTGATATGCTATTAATACTGTTGATCTAATTGATGTGTATAAAAACACTACATTCACCAAATCTAGTCCGTGAAAATTGCACACCAGACACTTTTTACAATTTACATATTGGGCCTAAAAGGTGTCTAATAATTTCAAAGGATTGAAATAATTCAGAGTATATTCTCCGACCCCAGACTGAAATTGAGCCAGAAATCAATTTAAAAAAAAATTAGAAAAATAATTTATAGGCCGGGATATTAATAAGTATATTTCTAAATCACCCACAGGTCAACGAAAGAAATCACAAAAGCAATCAGAAAATATTATGATTTGATTAATAATGAGATTGCTTATATAAAAGTCTGTGTGCTGGGTGGAAAGCAATGCTTGGAGAAAATTTTATAGCTTGAAATGAATATATTAGAAAGTGAGAAAGTCATATTATTTCTGATACAATCACTAAATTCGGGTAATTACAAATGTACATTACATTACAAAATTGACAACAAATTTAACCAAAAGAATATATGTGGAAGGAAATAACAAAAACAAGAACAGAAATTAATAAAAGAAAGCAAACATATAACAAGTAGAATAGCCAGAGGCTCGTTCTTTAATAGGATTAATAATTCAGATAAACCTCTAGTATGTTTCACTGAAAAAATAAAATGGAGATTTCTCAACTAACCAATATCAAGAATGAAAAACAGTGATCTCCCCATTGTTCATATACATTTTAAGGAGATCATAAGAATGTACCATGAACAGCATTAGGCCATTCAATATAAAAATGTAGTTGAAATGTTTAACTTCCTAGAAAATACAAATTATCATAAATAACATGGAAGTAAATGGGAAATATAAATAGCCTTCTAGCTTTTAAAAGAAATTAATTATAATTAAAAACCTTCTTTAAAAGAAAACTCCAGGCCCAGATAGATTCACAATAAATTCTATTAAGTATGTAAGAAGGATCATTACAGACACATGGTGCTCATAAACGATGATGCAAATTTCAGGAAAATTGAAAAATGAAGTCCAATGATCTATAAAAGGATAATATATAACAAAACAAAAAAGGGTTAGTTCTCATGATGTAAGGTAATGTCAATATTTGAAAATCAATTGAAAAACAACAAACTTATGCATGTAGAAAACAGATTAGTGGTTGCCAGAGGCAGGGATGGGGCTGGGTGAAATGGGTGAAAGTGGCCAAAAGGTACAAACTTCCAGTTCTAAAATAAATAAGTCCTGGGGGTGTAATGTACAGCGTGGTGACTATAGCTAATAATACTGTATTGTGTATTGAAAGTCACTTAGAGGGTAGATCTTAAAAGTTCTCATCACGAGAAAAAACATTGTAACTGTGTGGTGATGGATGTTGTAACTAGACTCATAGTGGTGATCATTTCACAACATATACAAATGTCAAATCATTTGATTGTACACCTGTAACTAATATAATGGTTTAAGTCGTGCATATATCAATAAAAATAAATAAAATGAAAGAACTGATTTATACGCACACACACAGCACACACACACACAAGGGTGTTTCTCAGAACACTAATTGCAAGCTGCATTTAAAAGTGTTTTATGAGTGAAATACATTTATACCCATTCTGTTAAGCACATAGAGAAGTTTTTAAGAACACTTGTAATAAAGATGTTTCTGAGATGCTGCTTGCAAGCTGCATTGAGAACAGTGTTATATCAATGAATGGAAGTTACAACCATTCTGAAATTCATTCAGAAAAGTGTTTGAGAATACTTGTAGTTAAGACATTTCTAATATGCCACTTGTGAACTGTGTTGAGAACAGTGCCATACCAGTGAGTGGAAGTTATATCCATCTGTAATGCATGCAAAGAAGTGTTTAAGAGCACTTGAAATAAAGATGTTTCTAGGAACGATGAAAACAAACAAAATCAATCAGTGTAAATAACAACATTAAAATATTAAAGGAGAAAAATAAAATAATAAACTCTCAAAAACACAGATTTTTATGTTTAAACAATATGCATTTGTGATAAAGCTCTTGGGACACTAGGAATAGAAAAGAATTTCCCTGACTGATTAAAGAGATCCTCTTTAAGAACTCTAGATAAAAGTCATATTGATTTATATAAATGTTGAAATGTACAAAGATTTCCCTCTGACACCAAGAATGAGGCCACAATGCCACCAACCAACATTTATATTTAAATTTTTACTTAAGGTCTTAGCTACTATAATAAGGCAAGTAAAGAAATACAATGTATTATAATTGGAAATGAGTTGTTAACAGGAGGACAGTTGAAAATCCAGAAGAATCTACAGTTGAACTATTTGAAGTAATAAATTTAGCAAAGCCATTGAGAAGAAATCAGTATATAAAAACCAATAGTCTATTTACATTTCTATAATGAACAGTTAGAAATGAAATTTAAGAACTCACAGAACTAAAGATGCATGGGGACATTTTTAATATTTTAGGAATAAATCTAAAGATATGTACATAGAAATCTATAAACTATCATTGAGAGAAATTTAGGAAGTCCTAAATAAATTGAGAATTATTCCGTGATAAAGGAGTAGAAGATGTAGTATTTTAAGGAGGTTAATATATGGAAATTTGATCTATGGATTAATTAGACGCTCAATCAAAATGAGTCTGTGTGTATAACTTGAAAGGGTCAGAGTAAATGCATATGCAAATGCTAATAACCAAATCTAACTAGGCAACCTTGAAGGAGAAAAAAAAGAAGAATTACTTTTACCAGACATCAAAATGCATTTCAAGGCTAACTGTAATTAAAACAGTGGATATTGGTACAATCATAGAGAGAAAACTGAATAAAACAGAGAGTTCAGAAATAGACCCCCACACAAGGACGTTTAATTCTTAACAAGTGTGGAACTTCAGAGTATTGAAGACAGTTTTTTCTAAATAACTTTAAAAAAAAGAAACTTCATCCTTATCTCGTAATATGCATACAATGTTATCTCAAGAGAAATATAGATATGAACCTGAAATATAAAACAATAAAGATTTTAGGAGAAAACTAACATTATCCCAAGAAATAAAAACAAGAGTCTTGATTTCTGGTTTTAAACACGAACATGAGATTCTCATATGCAGGGTTGAACTACTGTAGTATTATTAATATATCCTCACATACTACGTAGAGATGAGTTATTATTTTTCTACTGTATTATTCTGCTTGGGCTACTGTAACAAAATACTGCAGATTTTGCTTAAATAGCAGACATTAAGTCTCACAGTTCTGGAAGCTGGGAAGTCCAAGATCAAGATGCTGATTGCTTTGGTTTCTGGTGAAACCCTCATCCTGGCTTGCAGACAGCTGTTTTGGTGCTGTCTTCACATGGCAAAGAGAGAGACAGTGAGCTGTCTGGTGTCTTCTCTTAATGGACATTAATCCTATTGGATCAGGACCCACCCTATGACTTCATTTAACCTTAATTACCCCCTTACAGATCCTATCTTCAAATATAGTTACATTGCATCTATACTCATTAAAGATATTATCCTGTAATTTTCTAATTTTGGGTAGTATCTTTGTCTGGTTTTGGTATCAGGGTGATGGTGGCTTCATAGAGTGACTTTGGGAATATTCCCTCCTCTTCAATCTTTTGGAGTAGTTTGAGAAGGATAGATATAAGCTCTTTTTGTATGTTTTGTAGAAATCCCCAGTCAAGCCATAGGGTTCTGGACTTTTGTTTGCAGGGAGGTTGTTCTTGTTGTTTCTTCCTGCAGTGTTTGCATAGCTGTTAGATACATTTATTTTCAATATGCATCTTTTGATATATGACTTTGTAGTATTTCTTTAGACATGAGTAATGCATGACACTAAATAGATAATAAACTATAGTATAGTTGGTATCTGTGTTTCACTCCAGTTTACCTGGTATAGTCTATACATAGTCAGAGTTCAGTAAACATTTATTTTTAACATAGATGCAAGGAGAGCATCAATCAAAAGTCAATCAGAGAACAGAGAAACATGCTAAATCACCCTTTGTGAGAATAATAACCACTGGGAATTGGAATATCAGCTTTACATCTAAGCAGGTTTGGGCTGTAAAGAAGCACTTTCTTATATATGAGACACTCAAGGGTACTCTCATTGAGAGATTATGTGTGGGAAAATCTGCCTTCCTGCAAAGGTCTCAAATGAGGAAATCTGTTTCTTTACCTGCTTATTGAAAATAATAATAGAATTCTCTGAGAATTTATAATCATTGGACTGTTTATTCTTGCTGATTTTGCTGGTTTATTTTCTTGGAAGAAAAAAATCCCAGCCCCCAAAATTACTGTGATTAAAGGTTGGTATTGTCCTTTGGTGCCTGGAAGATACACATAAAAATTTGTTCCAGATTCATTGTCCTTTATCCATTTCCCTCAGAATTACCAGAGGTTTAATTTAGCCAAATATGAGCCAGCACTCAGGTCATCAGAAACATAGAGATAAGGCAGATCTTCTGTAATGACTTTAATAAAGTTTTTTTATTGAATTTTTTATTGGGGTATAGTTGCTTTACAATGATGTGTTAATTTCTACTGTACAGAGAAGTGGAGCTCCCTGTGCTACACAGCAGGATCTTATTAGTTATCCACTTTATACATATTAGTGTATATATGTCTATTCCAATCTCCCCATTCATCACACACACCCCCACCACTTTCCCCCCTTGGTGTCCATACATTTGTTCTCTACATCTGTGTCTCTATTTCTGCCTTGCAAACTGGTTAGTCTGTACCATTTTTCTAGATTCCACATATATGCATTAATATACGATATTTGTTTTTCTCTTTCTGACATACTCCAATCTGTATGACAGTCTCTAGGTCCATCCATGTCTCTACAAATGACCCAATTTCGTTCCTTTTTATGGCTGAGTAATATTCCATTGTATATATGTGCCACATCTTCTTTATCCATTTGTCTGTTGATGGGCATTTAGGTTGCTTCCATGACCTGGCTATTGTAAATAGTGCTGCAAAGAACATTGGTGTGCATGTGTCTTTTTTTTTCTAAAGAAAAAGTTTATTCTCTCTTCCTCTCTGCATGTGTCTTTTTGAATTATGGTTTGCTCTGGGTATATGCCCAGTAGTGGGATTGCTGGGTCATATGGTAGTTCTATTTTTAGTTTTTTCATATTTTTAGTTTTTTCAGAACCCATACTGTTCTCCATAGTGGCTGTACAATTTACGTTCCCACCAACAGTGCAAGCTGGTTCCCTTTTCTCCACACCCTCCAGAATTTATTGTTTGTAGAATTTCTGATGATGCCCATTCTAACCAGTGTGAGGTGATAACTCATGGTAGTTTTGATTAGCATTTTGCTAATAATTAGTGATGTTGAGCATCTTTTCATCTGCCTTTTGGCCATCTGTATGACTTCTTTGGAGAAATGTCTAGTTAGGTCTTCTGCCCATTTTTGGATTGGGCTGTTTTTGTTTTTGATATTGAGATGTATGAGCTGTTTATATATTTTGGAGATTAATCCTTTGTCAGTTACTTTGTTTGCAAATATTTTTGCCCATTCTGAGTGTTGTCTTTTCGTCTTGTTTATAGTTTCCTTCCTTTGCTGTGAGAAAGCTTTTAAGTTTCATTAAGTCCCATTTGTTTATTTTTGCTTTTATTTTCATTACTCTAGGAAGTGGGTCAAAAAGGATCTTGCTGTGATTTATGTCAAAGAGTGTTTTGCCTATGTTTTCTTCTAAGAGTTTTATACTGTCCGGTCTTGAATTTAGGTGTTTAATCCATTTTGAGATTATTTTTGTGTATGGTGTTAGGGAGTGCTCTAATTTCATTCCTTTAAATATAGCTGTCCAGTTTTACCAGCACCACTTATTGAAGAGGCTGTCTTTTCTCCATTGTATATCCTTGTCTCCTCTGTCATAGATTAGTTGACCATATGTACGTGGGTTTATCTCTGGGTGTTCTATCCTGTTCCACTGATCTATATTTCTGTTTTTTTTTTTTGTTTTTTTTTTTTTTTTGCCAGTACCATATTGTCTTGATTACTGTAGCTTTGTAGTATAGTGTGAAGTCAGGTAGCCTGATTCCTCCAGCTCCATTTTTCTTTCTCAAGATTGCTTTGGGTGTTCAGGGTCTTTTCTGTTTCCATACAAATTGTAAATTTTTTTTGTTCTAATTCTGTGAAAAATGCCATTGGTAATTTGATAGGCATTACATTGAATCTGTAGATTGCTTTGGGTAGTATAGTCATTTTCACAATATTGATTCTTCCAATCCAAGAACAAGGTATATCTTTCCATCTGTTTGTGTCATCTTTGATTTCTTTCATCAGTGTCTTATAGTTTTCTGTATACAGGTCTTTTGCCTCCTTAGGAAGGTTTATTCCTATGTATTTTATTCTTTTTGTTGCAATGGTAAATCAGAGTGTTTCCTTAATTTTTCTTTCTGATTTTTTGTTGTTAGTGTATAAGGATGCAAGAGATTTCTGTGCATTAATTTTGTATCCTGCTACTTTACCAAATTCATTGATTAGCTCTAGCAGTTTTCTGGTGGCATCTTTAGGATTCTCTATGTATAGTATCATGTCATCTGCAAACAATGACAGTTTTACTTCTTTTCCAATTTGTATTCCTTTTATTTGTTTCTCTTCTCTAACTTCCGTGGCTAGGACTTTCAAAACTATGTTGAAAAATAGTGGCACGAAAAGACATCCTTGTCTTCTTCCTGATCTTAGTTAGAGGAAATGCTTTCAGTTTTGACCACTGAGAATGACGTTTGATGTATGTTTGTCATACATGGTCTTTATTATGTTGGGATAGGTTCCCTCAATGCCCACTGTCTGGAGAGTTTTTATCATAAATTGGTCTTGAATTTTGCCAAAAGCTTTTTCTGGATCTACTGAGAATATCATATGGTTTTTATTCTTCAATTTGTTAACATGGTGTATCACATTGATTGATTTGCATTTAATGAAGAAGACTTGCATTGCTGGGATAAATCCCACTTGATCATGGTGTATGATCCTTTTAATGTGCTGTTGAATTCTGTTTGCTAGTATATTGTTGAGGCTTTTTGCATCCATATTTATCAGTGATATTGGTCTGTAATTTTCTTTTTTTGTAGTATCTTTGTCTGGTTTTGGTATCAGGGTGATGGTGGCCTCATAGAATGAGTTTGGGAGTGTTCCTTCCTCTGCAATTTTTTGGAAGAGTTTGAGAAGGATGGGTGTTAGCTTGTTAGCTCTTCTCTAAATGTTTGACAGAATTCACCTGTGAAGCCATCTGGTCCTGGACTTTTGTTTGTTGGAAGATTTTTAATCACAGTTTCAATTTCATTACTTGTGATTGGTCTGTTCATATTTTCTATTTCCTCCTAGTTCCGTCTTGGAAGGTTATATCTTTCTAAGAATTTGTGCATTTCTTCCAGTTTGTCCATCTTATTAGCATATAGTTGCTTGTAGTAGTCTCTTATGATGCTTTGTATTTCTGTGGTATCCATTATAATTTCTCCTTTTTCACTTCTAATTTTATTGATTTGATTCTTCTCCCTCTTTTTCTGGATGAATCTGGCTAAAGGTTTATCAATTTTGTTTATCTTCTCAAAGAACTAGCTTTTATTTTTATTGATCTTTGCTATTGTTTTCTTTATTTCTGCTCTGATCTTTATAATATTTTTCCTAACTTTGGGTTCTGTTTTGTTTGTTTTTTGGTTCTTCTTTCTCTGGTTCCTTTTGTTGTAAGGTTAGATTGTTTATTTGAAATTTTTCTTGTTTCTTGAGGTAGGATTTTATTTCTATAAACTTCCCTCTTAGAACTGCTTTTGCTGCATCCCATGGGTTTTGGGTCATCGTGCTTTCATTGTCATTTGTCTCTAGGTATTTTTTGATTTCCTCTTTGAATTCTTCACGGATCTCTTGGTTATTTAGTAGCATGTTATTTAGCCTCCATGTGTTTTTGATGTTTTTTTCCTGTAATTTATTTCCAATCTCATAGTGTTCTGGTCAGAAAAGATGCTTGATACGACTTCAATTTCTTAAATTTACTGAGGCTTGATTTTTGACCCAAGATGTGATCTATCCTGGAGAATGTTCCATGTGCGCTTGAGAAGAAAGTGTAATCTGCTGTTTTTGGATGGAATGTTCTATAAATATCAATTAAATCTATCTGGTCTATTGTGTCATTTAAAGCTTGTGTTTTCTTAATAATTTTCTGCCTGTATGATCTGTCCATTGGTGTCAGTGAGGTGTTAAAGTCCCCCATTATTGTTGTGTTACTGTTGATTTCCCCTTTTATAGCTGTTAGCATTTGCCTTATGTATTGAGATGCTCCTACATTGGATGCATATATATCTATAATTGTTATATCTTTTACTTGGACTGATCCCTTGATCATTATGTAGTGTCCTTCCTTGTCTCTTGTAACATTCTTTATTTTAAAGTCTATTTTACCTGATATGAGTATTGCTACTCGAGTTTTCTTTTGATTTCCATTTGCATGGAATATCTTTTTCCATCCCCTCACTTTCAGTCTGTATGTGTCTCTAGGTCTGAAGTGGGTCTCTTGCAGACAGCATATATACAGGTCTTGTTTTTGTATCCATTCAGCCAGTCTGTGTCTTTTGGTTGGAGCATATAATCCATTGCCATTTAAGGTAATTATCGGTATGTATGTTACTATTACCATTTTCTTAATTGTTTTGGGTGTGATTTTGTAGGTCCTTTTCTTCTCTTGTGTTTCACACTTAAAGAAGTTCCTTTAGCAATTGTTGTAGAGATGGTTTGGTGGTGTTGAATTCTCTTAGCTTTTGCTTGTCTGTAAAACTTTTGTCTTCCCCATTGAATCTGAATGAGATCCTTGCTGGTAGAGTATTCATGGTTGTAGATTCTTCCCTTTCACCACTTTAAATATATGGTACCACTCCCTTCTGGCTTGCAGATTTTCTGCTGTGAAATCAGCTGTTCACTTTATGGGAGTTCCCTTGTATGCTATTTCTCATTTTTCCCTTGTTGCTTTTAATAATTTTTCTTTGTCTTTAATTTTTTTCAATTTGGTTACTATGTGTATTGGCATGTTCTTCCTTGGGTTTATCCTGCCTAAGACTCTCTGTGCTTCCTGGACGTGGATGGCTATTTCATTTCCCATGTTAGGAAAGTTTTTGACTATAATCTCTTCAAATATTTTCTCTGGTCCTTTCTCTCTCTCTCCTCCTTCTGGGACCCCTATAATGCAAATGTTGGTGCATTTAATGTTGCACCAGAGGTCTCTTAGGCTGTCTTCTTTATTTTTTTTCATTTTTTTTCTTTACTCTGTTCTGTGGCAGTGATTTCCACCATTCTGTCTTCCTGGTCACTTATCCGTTCTTCTGCCTCAGTTATTCTGCTATTGATTCCGTCTAGTGTATTTTTCATTTCAGTTATTGTATTGTTCATCTCTGTTTGTTTCTTCTTTAATTCTTGTACTTCTTTGTTAAACATTTCTTACATCTTCTCGATCCTTGCCTCCATTTTTTAAACTATCTTTATTGGAGTATAATTGTTTTACAATGTTGTGTTAGTTTCTGCTTTATCACAAAGTCAATCAGCTATATGTATAAATATATCCCCATACGCCCTCTCTCTTGTGCCTCCCTTCCACACTTGCTATCCCACCCCTCTAGGTGCTCACAAAGCACTGAGCTGATCTACCTGTGCTATGCAGCTGCTTCCCACTAGCTGTCTATTTTACATTTGCTAGTGTATATATGTCAATTCTACTCTCTCACTTCATCCCAGCTTACCTTCCCCCTCCCTGTGTCCTCAAGACCATTTTCTACATCTGCATCTTTATTACTGTCCCGCCCCTAGGTTCTTCAGAACCTTTTTTTTTTTTTAGATTCCATATATATGTGCTAGCATATGGTATTTGTTTTTCTCTCTCTGACTTCACTCTGTATGACAGACTCTAGGTCCATCCACCTCACTACAAATAACTCAATTTTGTTTCATTTTCTGGCTGAGTAATATTCCATTGTATATGTGCCACATCTTCTTTATCCATTCATCTCAATGGAAAATTAGGTTGCTTCCATATCCTGGCTTTGTAAATAGTGCTGCAATGAACATTGGGGTACATGTGTCTTTTTGAATTATGGTTTTCACAGGGTATATGCCCAGTAGTGGGATTGCTGGGCCATATGGTAGTTCTATTTTTACTATTTTAAGGAACCATCATACTCTTCTTCATAGTGGCTATATCAATTCACGTTCCCACCAACAGTGCAAGAGGATTCCCTTTGCTCCACACCCTCTCCAGCATTTATTGTTTGTAGATTTTTTCATGATGGCCATTCTGATTGGTGTGAGGTGATACCTCATTGTGGTTTTGATTTGCATTTCTCTAATGATTAGTGATGTTAAACATCCTTTCATGTTTTTGTTGGCAGTCTGTATATCTTCTTTGGAGAAATGTCTATTTAGGTTTTCCACCCATTTTTGGACTGGGTTGTTTGTTTTTTTTTTATATTGAGCTGCATGAGCTGCTTGTATATTTTGGATATTAATCCTTTGTCAGTTGCTTAAATTGCGAATATTTTATCTCATTCTAAGGGCTGTCTTTTCATCTTGTTTGTGGTTTCATTTGCTGTGCAAAACGTTTTAAGTTTCATTAGGTCCCATTTGTTTATTTTTGTTTTTATTCCCATTTCTCTAAGAGGTGGGTCAAAAAAGATCTTGCTGTGATTTATGTCAGAGTGTTTTGCATATGTTTTCCTCTAAGAGTTTTATAGTGTCTGGCCTTACATTTATGTCTTTAATCCATTTTGAGTTTATTTTTGTGTATGGTGTTAACAAGTGTTCTAATTTCATTCTTTTACATGTAGCTGTAGAGTTTTCCCAGCATCAATTATTGAAGAGGCTGTCTTTTCTCCATTGTGTATTCTTGCCTCCTTTATCAAAGATAAGGTGAACATATGTGCATGGGTTTATCTCTGGGCTTCCTATCCTGTTCCATTGATCTATATTTCTGTTTTTGTGCCAGTACTATATTGTCTTGATTACTGTAGCTTTGCAGTATAGTCTGAAGTCTGAGAACTTGATTCCTCCAGGTCCGTTTTTCTTTCTCAGGATTGTGTTGGCTATTCGGGGTCTTTTGTGTTTCCATACAAATTGTGAAAGTTTTTGTTTTAGTTGTGTGAAAAATGCCATTGGTAGTTTGATAGGGATTGCCCTGAATCTGTAGATTGCTTTGGGTAGTATCGTCATTTTCACAATATTGATTCTTCCAATCCAAGAACATGGTATATCTCTCCATCTGTTTGTATAGTCTTTGATTTCTTTCATCCGTGTCTTATAGCTTTCTGCATAGAGGTCTTTTGTCTCCTTAGGTAGGTTTATTCCTAGTTATTTCATTCTTTTTGTTGCAATGGTAAATGGGAGAGTTTCCTTAATTTCTCTTTTAGATATTTTGTCATTAGTGTATAGGAATGCAAGAGATTTCTGTGCATAAATTTTGTATCCTGCTACTTTACCAAATTCATTGATTAGATCTAGTAGTTTTCTCGTAGCATCTTTAGGATTCTCTATGTACAGTACTATGTCATATGCAAACAGTGACAGTTTTACTTCTTATTTTCTGATTTGGATTTCTTTTCTCCCCTGATTGCCATGGCTAGGACTTCCAAATCTATGTTGAATAATAGTTTTGAAGAGTGGGCAACCTTGTCTTGTTCCTGATTGCAAAGTGATGCTTTCAGTTTGTCAGCATTGAGAACGATGTTGCCTGTGGGTTTGTCATAATTGGCCTTTATTATGTTGAGGTAGTTTCCCCCTATGCCTACTTTCTGGAGAGTTTTTCTCATAAATGGGTGTTGAATTTTGTCAAAAGCTTTTTCTGCATCTGTTGAGATTATTGTATGGTTTTCATCCTTCAATTTGTTAATTTGGATTACCACACATATTGATTTGCATATATTGAAGAATCCTTGCATTCCTAGGATAAACCCTACTTGATGATTGTGTGTGATCCTTTTAATGTGCTGTTGGATTCTGTTTGCTAGTATTTTGTTGAGTATTTTTGCATCTATGTTCATCAGTGATATTGGCCTGTAGTTTTCTTTCTTTGTGATATCCTTGTCTGATTTTGGTATCAGGGTGATGATTGCCTCGCAGAATGAGTTTGGGAGTGTTCCTTCCTCTTCTATACTTTGGAAGAGTTTGAGAAGGATAGGTGTTAGCTCTTCTCTAAATGTTTCATAGAATTCGCCTGTGAAGCCATCTGGTCCTGGGCTTTTGTTTTTTGGAAGATTTTTATACACAGTTTCAATTTCAGTGCTTGTTATTGGTCTGTTCATATTTTCTATTTCTTCCTGGTTCAGTTTGGAAGGTTGTACTTTTGTAAGGATTTGTCCATTTCTTCCAGTTTGTCCATTTTATTAGCATATAGTTGCTTGTAGTAGTCTCTTATGATCCTTTGTATTTCTGGGGTTTCCATTGTAAGTTCTCCTTTTCATTTCTAATTTTGTTGATTTGAGTCTTCTCCCTTTTTTTCTTGGTGAGTCTGGCTAATGGTTTATCAATTTTGTTTATCTTCTCAAAGAACCAGCTTTTACTTGTATTGATTTTTGCTTTTGTTTACTTCATTTCTTTTTTATTTATTTCTGATCTGATCTTTATGATTTCTTTCCTGCTGCTAACTTTGGGGTTTTTTTGTCCTTCTTTCTCTAATTGCTTTAGGTGTAAGGCTTGTTTGTTTATATGAAATTTTTCTTGTTTCTTGACATAGGATTTTATTGCTATAAACTTCCCTCTTAAGACTGCTTTTGCTGCATCCCATAGGTTTTGGGTCATCCTGTTTTCACCGTTATTTGTTTCTAGGTATTTTTTTATTTCCTCTTTGATTTCTTCAGTGATCTCTCGGTTATTTACTAGCATAGTGTTTAGCCTCCATGTTTTTTAATATTTTTTACAGTTTATTTCCTGTAATTGATATCTTTTTTCATAGTATTGTGGTCGGAAATGATACTTGAAATGATTTCAATTTTCTTAAATTTACTAAGTCTTGATTTGTGACCCAAGATATGATGTATCCTGGAGAACGTTCCATGAGCACTTGAGAAGAAAATGTATTCTGTTGTTTTTGGATGGAATATCCTATAAATATCAGTTAAGCCCGTCTGATCTAATGTGTCATTTAAAGCTTGTGTTTCCTTGTTTATTTTCATTTTGGTTGATCTGTCCATTGGTGAAAGTGGGTTGTTAAAGTCCCCTACTATGATTGTGTTACTGTCAATTTCCCCTTTTATGGCTGTTAGCATTTGCCTTATGTATTGTGGTGCTCCTATATTGGGTGCATAAACATTTACAGTTGTTATATCTTCTTTTTGGATTGATCCCTTGATCATTATGTAGTGTCCATCTTTGTCTTTTGTAATAGTCTTTATTTTAAAGTGTATTTTGTCTGATATGAGAATTGATACTCCAGCTTTCTTTTGATTTCCATTTGCATGGAATATCTTTTTCCATCCCTCACTTTCAGTCTGTATGTGTCTCTAGGTCTGAAGTGCGTCTCTTGTAGACAGCATATATACGAGTCTTGTTTTTGTATCCATTCAACCAGTCTGTGTCTTTTGGTTGGAGCATTTAATCCATTTACATGTAAGGTAATTATCGATATGTTTGTTCCTATTACCATTTTCTTAAGTGTTTGGGTTTCTTATTGTAGGTCTTTTCCTTCTCTTGTGTTTCCTCCCCAGAGAAGTTCCTTAGCTGGTTTGGTGGTGCTGAATTCTCTTAGCTTTTCTTGTCTGTAAAGGTTTTAATTTCTCCATCGAATCTGAATGAGATCCTTGCAAAGTAGCGTAATCTTGGTTTTAGGTTTTTCCCTTTCATCACTTTAAATATGTCTTGACACTCCCTTCTGGCTTGCAGAGCTTATGCTGAAAGATCAGCTGTTAAACTTATGGGAATTCCCTTGTATGTTTTTTGTTGCTTTTCCCTTGCTGCTTTTAATATTTTTTCTTTTATTTAATTTTTGATAGTTTGATTAATATGTGTCTTGGCGTGTTTCTCCTCAGATTTATCCTGTATGGGACTCGCTGCACTTCCTGGACTTGATTGACCATTTCCTTTCCCATATTAGGGATGTTTTCAACGTTAATCTCTTTAAATATTTTATCAGACCCTTTCTGTTTCTCTTCTTCTTCTGGGACCCCTATAATTTGAATGTTGGTGCATTTAATGTTGTCACAGTGGTCGCTGAGACTGTCCTCAATTCTTTTCATTCTTTTTTCTTTATTCTGCTCTGTGGCAGTTATTTCCACTCTTTTATCTTCCAGGTCGCTTATCTGTTCTTCTGCCTCAGTTAGTAGGCTATTGATTACTTCAAGAGTATTTTTAATTTCATTTATTATGTTGCTCATCACTGTTTGTTTGGTCTTTAGTTCTTCTATGTCCTTTTTAAACATTTCTTGTATTTTCACCATTCTATTTCCAAGATTTTGGATCATCTTTAGTATCATTACTCTGAATTCTTTTTCAGACTGACTGCCTATTTCCTCTTCATTTGTTTGGTCTGGTGGGTTTTTACCTTGCTCCTTCATCTGCTGCATATTTCTCTGTCTTCTCATTTTGTTTAACTTACTGTGTTTGTGGTCTCTTTTTCACAGGCTGCAGGTTCGTAGTTTCCGTTAATTTTGGTGTCTGCCCCCAGTGGCTGAGATTGTTTCAGTGGCTTGTGTAGGCTTCCTGGTGGAGGGGACTGGTGCCTGTGTTCTGGTGGGTGGGTCTGGATCTTGTCCTTCTAGTGGGCAGGGCCGTGTCCAGTGATGTATTTTGGAGTGTCTATCAACTTTGTATGACTTTAGGCAATTTCCTGCTAATGGGCAGGGTTGTGTTAATATCTTGCTAGTTGTTTGGCATGGGGATGCCAGCACTGGAGCTTGCTGGCTGTTGAGTGGAGCTGGGTCTTCGTGTTGAGTCGGAGGTATCTGAGGGAGCTCTTGCTGATTGATATTTCATGGGGTTGGGAGGTCTCTCGTGGTCCAATGTCCTGTACTCAGCTCTCCCACCTTGGAGGCTGAAGTCCCTCACTTGGCTGGATCACCAAGACACTGCCAGCCACTTAGCTTGGAAGAAAAGGAAGAATAAAATAAAATAGAACAACGAATCAATAGAAACCCAGACCCAAATGTTAAAAGCAAAACTAAACAGAAAAAATGACACAAAAACATACACACACACACTCATAAAAATAGAAAAAACAAACAAACAACACATACAACAGACCGTACCATAGGACAAATGGTAAAAGCAAACTTAAACTGACAAAATCACAAAAGAAATATACACATACACACTCACCAAAAGAGAAAAAAAGGAAAATAAATTTAGAAATAATAATAAAATTTAAAAAATAAAAATAAATAAAAAATAAAAAAAGAAGAGAGCAACCAAAGCAATAAACAAATCCACCAATGATAACAAGCACTAAAAACTAAACTAAGATAAACCAAAACCAAAACCAAAACCAAATCAGAGCCAGAAAGCAAACCCCAAGTCTACAGTTGACCCTAAAGTCCGCCGCCTCGATTTTGGGAACATTCATTTTCTATTCTATTACACAGATGCTCTGTTTATTAAATTGATTGTGGGGATTTTATCTGCTGCTCTTGAGGCTGCACGGAGAAATTTCCCTTTCTCTTCTTTGTTCGCATAGCTCCTGGGGTTCAGCTTTGGTTTTGGCCCTGCCTCTGCATGTAGGCCACCCTCAGGCCTCTGTTCCCCACCCAGACAGGAGGGGGTTAAAGCAACAGCTGATTAGGTCTCTCTTTCTCACTCAGGCCGGGGAGAGGGAGGGGTATGGTAATCATAATTGGCATATAGGGCAAGCCTGTTGTGGCAGAGGCCAGCATGACATTACAACAGCCTGAGGCATGCTGTGTGTTCTCCCTGGGAAGTTGTCCCTGGATCATGGGACCCTGGCAGTGGCATGCTGCACGTGGGGGGCGGGTGGGTGTTGGTAGTGACCTGTGCTTGCACACAGGATTCTTGGTGTCAGTAGCACAGCATTAGCGGTTCATGCCCGTCTCTGGGGTCTGAGCTGATATCCTTGGCTTGTACCCATCTCTGGAGCTCCCTTAGCTGGTGCTCTGCCTTCTGTGGGCACATGGAGTGGGAATCACCTCTCCTCGTGCACCCCAAAACATTGGTCTCTTGCCTCTCTGGCAGGTCCAGACTTTTTCCTGGACTCCCTCCTGGCTAGCTGTGGTGCACTAGCCCCCTTCAGGCTGTCTTCACACAGCCAACCCCAGTCCTCTCCCTGGGGTCTCACCTCTGAAGCCCAAGCCTCAGCTCCCAGCCTCCACCTGCCTCAGTGAGTGAGCAGACAAGCCTTTCAGGTTGGTGAGTGCTGGTCAGCACCTATCCTCTGTGTGGGAATCTCCCCGCTTTGCCCTCTGCACCCCTGTTGCTGTGCTCTCCTCCATGGCTCCAAAGCTTCCCCCCCACCCCCACCAGTGAAGGGACTCCCTAATGAGTGAAAACTTTTCATCCTTCACAGCTCCCTCCCAGAGGTGCAGGCCCCATCTCTATTCCTTTGTCTCTTTTTTCTTTTGCCCTACCCAAGTACATGGGGAGTTTCTTGCCTTTTGGGAAGTCTGAGGTCTTCTATCAGCATTCAGTAGGTGTTCTGTAGGAGTTGTTCCACATGTAGATGTATTTTTGATGTATACGTGGGGAGGACGGTGATCTCCACATCTTACTCCTTTGTCATCTTGAAGGTCTCTATGCCTCCATTCTTTTCCAAGTTCCTGGATCATCTTCACTATCATTATTCTGAATTCTTTTTCTGGAAGATTGCCTATCTCCACTTCATTTAATTGTTTTTCTGGGGTTTTATCTTGTTCCTTCATCTGGGACATAGTCCTCTGCCTTTTCATTTTGTCTCTCTTTTTGTGACTGTGGTTTTCATTCTGCAGGCTGCAGGATTGTAATTCTTCTTGCTTTCTGCCATCTGCCCTGTGGTCATTGTTGTTTTTAATTACAGATTTTATTTCACTTCTAATGATAAGTCTTCAAATTACCAGTTTTCTCTTGACTCAACTGTGGCAGGCTGTAAGTTTCTAGAAACTTGTCCATTTCTTCTAAGTTGCCCAATTTGTTGGCATATAACTGTTCTTAGTATTCTCTTACAATTTTTTGCATTTCTGTGGTATCAGTTGTTACTTCTCCTCTTTCTCTCTTATTTTGTTTATTTGGGTCCTCTCTATTTTCTTCTTGGTGAGCCTGGCTAGAGGTCTGTCAATTTTGTTTATCTTTTCAAAAAACTAGCTCTTGGTTTCATTGATCTTTTCTATTGTTTTTTAAATCTCTATTTATTTCCTCTGTGACCTTTATTATTTCCTTCTGCTGACTTTGGATTTTATTTGTTCTTTTTCTATTTCTTTAAGATAGTAGTTTAGGTTGTTTATTTGAGATTTTTCTTGTTTCTTGAGGAAGGCCTGTATCGCAATGAACTTCCCTCTTAGAACTGCATCGCATAGATTTGCAAGGTTGTGTTTTCATTGTCATTTGTCTTGAGGTATTTTCCAATTTCCTCTTTGATTTCATCATTTATCCACTTATTTTTAGTAGTATGTTTTTTCATCTCCATGTGTTCGTATTTTATCCAAGTTTTCTTTTTGTGGTTAATTTCTAGTTTCATACCATTGTGGCCAAAAAAGACACTTGAAATAATTTCTATCCTCTTAAATTTGTTGAAGCTTGTTTTGTGACCTAGTATGTGGTCAGTCCTAGAGAATGTTGCATGTGTGCTTGAAAAGAATGTGTATTCTGTTTTTTTGTTTTTTGTTGTTTCTGAAGTAGTGTCCTATAGATATCAATTAAGTCCAACTGTCAATTGTGTCATTTAGGATCTCTGTTGTCTTATTGATTTTCTGTGTGGAAGATCTGTCCAATATCAGTGGGATGTTAAAATCTACAATTGTTGTATTCCTGTCAATTTCTCTGTTTATGTCTGTTAGTATTTGTTTTATATATTGGGTGCATGTATGTTAACAAGTGTAATATCCCCTTTTATTCATCCCTCACTCATTATATAATGTCCTTCATTGTCTTTCTTTATGCACTTTATTTTAAAGTCTATTTTGTCTGATGTGAGTATTGCTTCCCCTGCTTTCTTGTCGTTTCATTTGCATGAAATATCTTTTTCCATCCCCTCACTGTCAATTTGTTTGTGCCTTTCACCCCAAAGTGAGTTCTTGTAGGCAGTGCATTGGTTTTTATCCCATCCGCCACTCTGTGTCTTATAACAGCATTTAGTTCATTGACATTTAAAGTAATTGATAAGTAGGTACTTATTACCATTTTAAACCTTGTTTTCCAGTTGATTTTGTACTTCTTTGTTCATTTTTCCCTCTTGTCATTTGATGGTTTTCTGTTGTATTATGATTGAGTTCCTTTTTTGTTTGTTTGTTTTTTGTGAATCTACTGTATATTTTTGATTTGTGGTTACCCTTGTTTTCAAGTATGTTAACCCAGAACTATATATACTTGCTTTAGACTGATAGTCATATAAGTTCAAACACATTCTAAGAGATTTTTTAGTCCCCTCTCACACATTTTTTTTCACTTTTGATGTCCTATTTTACATCTTCATGTTTATCCTTTCGCTGTTAATTGCAGTTATAATCACTTTTACAAAATTTCTTTGATCTTTTTTAACTTATGCACTGTCTTTTTAAGTGTTCTTCAATCCTGTTATATATTTGTCTTTTCTATTGTGAAATTTCCTTTCCTATAGGTTCTTGCTTCTTTTCTGTTTAGAGAAGACCTTTCAGTATTTCCTTTAGTTTAGGTTTAGTATTTCTGTACTCTTTGTTTGTGCTTGTCTGAGAAATTCTTTATCTGTTTTTCTATTTTAAATGACAAACTTGCTGGGTAGAGTATCCTAGGTTGCAGGTTTTTCCCTTTCAGGACTTTGAATATATCATGCCACTTCTTTCTGTTCTGCAAAATACCTGCATAAAAATCAGCTTTATGAGGGTTCCCTTGTAACTGACTCTTTGTTTTTCCCTTGCTGCCTTTAGAATCCTCTCTTTATCTTTAACTTCTGCCATTTTAATTATGATGTCTTGGTATGGGTCTGTTTGGGTTCATATAGTTTGGGACCCTCTGTGCTTCCTGTACCTGAATATCTGTTTTTTTCTTTAGGTTTAGGAAAATTTTCAGCCATAATTTCTTTTTTTTTTTTTTTTTTTTTGGTAATACATTTATTTATTTATTTATTTATTTATTTATTTATTTATTTATTTATGGCTGTGTTGGGTTTTCATTGCTGTGCACAGGCTTTCTCTCTGGTTGTGGTGAGTGGGGACTACTCTTCGTTGCAGTGCACAGACTTCTCATTGCGGTGGCTTCTCTTGTTGTGGAGCTTGGGCTCTAGGTGCACAGGCTTCAGTAGTTGTGGCACGCAGGCTTAGTAGTTGTGGCTTATAGGCTCTAGAGCACAGGCTCAGTAGTTGTGACACATGGGCTTAGTTGCTCCATGGCATGTGGGACCTTCCTGGACCAGGGCTTGAACCCGTGTCCCCTGCACTGGCAGGCAGATTCTTAACTACTGCGCCACCAAGGAAGTCCCACGTAATTTCTTTAAATACATTTTTATCTCCTTCTTTCTCTCTTCTTCTGGAACACCTATTGTATGTAGGTTGGCATGCTTTATATTACCCCATAGATCTCTTATGTAGCTTTCATTTTTAAAAAAATTTTCTTTCTGTCTGCTGTTCTGATAGGGTGACTTCCATTATTCTATCTTCCAGATCACTTATTCATTCTTTTGCATTCTTTGGTCTGCTATTCATTGCTTCTAGGTTGGTTTTGTATCTTGGTAATTAAGTTGTCTAATTTTGATTGGTTCCGTTTTATAGTTTCTAGTTCCTTGTTACAAGGATCTGTATTTCTGTTGATAATCTTTTTCATTCCTTTAACATTTTTATTACTTCCTTTTTCAACTTAGTGTCTAGTAGACTGGTGAGGTCTATTTCATTATTTGTCCTTTCAGAGGATTTCTCTTGCTCTTTTAATTGGGAGCCCTTCCTTTTCTTTTTCATTTTACTTAACTTTTCCTGCCTCTATGAATTTAGGAGAAACAGTTATCTACTGTGGTCTTGAAGAGGTGTTTTTATGTGGGAGCATCCCTGTGCAGACTGTGTGCATCCAGTATTTTTGGTGTGAGAGCTGTTTTTGGTATGGATGCCAGCCACATCTTTTCTCAGTGTTCTGTCCATTATCTCCTTGATAGGGGGTTAGTGTTGTGCTTCCCGGAGCCTGCACTGGATATTGAGCAGGGCCTCCTCTTTGCTCCATGGCTGTCACAGCCCTGTTGGAGGGAGTTTCTGTTTCCCAGTTGTTAGAGTATATGCCCTGAGGGTCAGGTTTGATAAGGCTCCATTACCCTTAAGTGTGTGTTCTGTCCCCAAGGAGGTGATTGCTGAAGCAAGTGAGGACCAAGTGGTCAAGGGGACCTATGTGCCACCTGTTCAGGCATCCATGGTTCTGCCTAGAAAAAGGCCAAGATCACGTCCCTTTCTCTGTTGTGTTTGTCGCAGACCTGGTGCTAGGCTGGTGCTTGGGGCTGTGGTACTATGGCTGCAGAAATTGAGGTGGCTGTGCTGCTACAGCCTGGGACCTGGGCTGCCTATGTGGCAGGACTTTCCCAGGACCTGTCCACCCTAGGTCTAGCTTCAAGCTGTGGTGTGGGTTGTGTGGAATGGGAGAGCTCCCACTGGGAAATGAACCACTGCATACTCCTCCCCAGGGGCTGTCTTCCTAAGGCATGCATTTCTGTGGTGCCACCTGGTGTGCACGCCAAAAAAGTCCACCCCTGCTGGACCCACTCCCATAATGCACATACTGACAGTAGGCTCTAAGTTTCAGCCCAGACCACACCCAAGGCCCTCTGGGCTGTCTCTGTGGAGCTATATCAAGTCTTCTCCAGGGCCTATCTGCTCAAGATTCAGCTCCTAGCTGCTGTTCATACTAGCAGCCCCACTGGGTGTGGGTTTGGGGCTGGGAAGTGTGGTGAGGTGGCAGCTATCAGCATAGGTCTCCTTCCACCCTGATTGCTAGCAAGCCTGCACATGTGCCCTCCTTGACAGCAGAGTCCAGACCCCTCCAGCCCCTCTATCTGTCCCAGTGGATCTCCCAGCAGGCAAGTGCGCTCCTCAGGGTGAAGACCTGCACCTGTGGAACTTCCCTGCTTCACAGATCCCTCCCAGGGGCACTGGACCCATTCTGATGCTTTTTTTCCCCACCCTACCTGGTTACGTGGGGATCTTTCTTGTACCTTTGTTTGTATAAGAGACCTTCTGCCAGTTTCCCATTGGTTTTCTGTGAGAGTTGTTCCATAGGTAGATGAATGTTGATGTGTTTGTGGGGGGAGGTGAGTTCCATATCCTCCTAGTCTGCCACCTGGGTCTTCTCCAAGATATGATAAGATTTATATCTTAAAGGACAATAAATAAAAATGTAAGTTTTCTCCTGGGAATTTTGGAGTATATTTGTCTATTATAAGTCTTAGGATAATTATTAGTAAAATAGTTTTGAAGCACAGGGCAACTTTGCTCCAATATCCTGATCTTTTATACTATCTACAAGCAATTTTGAGAGGAATAGGTGAGGTCTTAGGATGATAAAGATAGGTGGGCCTTGACTTGTTTCTAGAGTTGTACTTGTGGTTTTGTAGGAATTTGCAAGACAGAGACTTGTTCCTTTAAGCCCTTAAATATTGTACTCCAGCTGATTTATTTCCTGATTATTTGTAAGAGGACCTGGGGAATTGCTGAGAAGAAAGAGCAATTTTTAAAAAAGAGAATTTATGTTGGATTTTGCTTTAAGACTAATTTCTATTCTTTCATCTTCATAAGGAGTTCCTTAAGGCTGGTCATTATAATTGTTTTCTTTTCAATTTGATCCTCCCATAGGTACCAGTATGACAGCTGCTTATGATGAGAGCTCTCAATTTTTTTCCCTTTTAAATACAGCCAATTTTAAGTATCTATTGTCTGGCCATTGATAAGTAGGATCTTATATTAATTTAAAAAGGTGACTCAAACCAATAAGCATTTTTTGGTTTAACCAAAGGTGTAAGAGGCATCTCACAAGTGAGTATATATCCCTCATAAGATCAAGAAATTTTACTCCCAGATATAGTCTAAGAAGGTAAAAGCTCTTCCTTGCTACTGGCAGTAGAATGGTGTAGTGAAAATGGTGTCTCCAGTGTCCCACAAAAATGTGGGGCACCTCCTGCTGTAAATATGCTAATCAATGCACTGGGCAGATGCTACTGGAATGGAATTTTTCGAGCACTAACAAGCAACAAAGGTTGATATGAAAAAGGTCCCTTGTGGACTGGGACCCCTTAGGACAAACTCCCCTGGGAGCTGGCACAGCCAGACAAAGAGAGTGCTGCTTGTGACTTCGTGTCTCAGAATCTGTCTATTCAACTGGCCACCAGATGCACCTTCCAGATGTCAGAGACCACAGAGAATATTCTCACTGGACACAAGACCAAGCTCTTGGGACGTAGAAAAATATGGAAGACAAAGACCTCATCCCGTTTTACACAGAGGACACACAGCTGAGTTTGACTGAAGAAACACTGGTCTGGTGAGAACGGTTAACTCACCAGCCTGTGAGGCTGGCTCAGAGAGCAGGTTGATAGGGACTCTGCCTGCATTCTACCCTATTTCTTCCTCCTTGTGACAAACAACACAATAGACAGGCCAACACACACATACACACACACACGCAACAGTGACCATCTCTGAGAAGAATCCCCAAGTGTTGCTAAGTCCAAGGAATTTAGTTCCACAAGTATTTTCTCCTGCTAATCTAAAATGAGTGAGAGAGAGAGGAAAAAGGTACTCTCACCACTTGCCTTTGCAAAAGACCTTGGGGTCAGAGATCAGGAGGCTGACATGTAGGAAATCTTACCTTCTGCTGGCCTTTGTAACATGTCCCAGGATCTCTCAGCTGCAGCAGCCTCAGAGTGGGAAGCAGGTCCAGCCAGCCCCCTGGCTGACTCACCAACCACTGGGGAGGGGGGAAATTTTCCCCTCTTTCTCACTTGAGTTCTTGTGGCTGGACTAATCAAATTGACACAAGACAGATTAACAGGAGAAAAAGAAAAAAATTTAAATTCATGCACATTGATGTCCCATAGAAATGGAAACCTAAGAAATGGCCAAAGCAGGCAGCTTTTATACTTTTTAGACAAAAAAACCCCAATAAATTTGTTAGGAATTGACAGGACAAAGAAACTTAGGTTTAGGGTGCTCAATTAGTAAGATATCTAAACAAAGTTTGGGCTTGGAGTAGTAAATTAAAGAAGTAACAAGGTTTGTTTATATAGGCCTCTTGTCCTGAATTCCTCATCTCTGGCTCTAAGGATGTCTGTCCTTTCACCTCCATATGCAAGGAGAGCACCTTTCACATGATAGATTTATTTCCTGATTTCAGGGTGACATAAAGGAGGGTCAGTGTCCCTCTTTCATTGGCTGTTTCTTAAGTAACTTTAATTCAAAATAATCAATATGGCATTGAGGCATATATTGGGGTGGCCTATGCTGGGCCCCATCAGCCTGAAGTGATGTCATTTGAGTAGTTGATCTGTTCGGTGGTGGGAGAGGTCAGAGCAGGGAAGGATAGGATAGGCTGGCTGGTGGTAAATCTGAGTATATGTGATAGTGCCTGGCTCAGGATGGAATTACAATATGGGATCTACTGCTAGTTAGGTAGATCTCCATGATCTTCATCAGATCGTTAGGATGCACCTTGAAAGAACCACATGATGTCCATGTCCAAGCTTTGTGAGGACTCCAGCCAAAATGCATGTAGATCTGGGCACATTGATAGGCTAATTGTAGGCAGCTTTACACTCAGGGATCACCCCATTAGACCTATAGTAAGATCATTAAAGCACAAGTCTGCCAGCCAGATGCATCTGATTTGGCTGCATTGGGAGGGCCATTCTGCTTGGGATATAATTTCAGGCACGGTATAAAAAAGGAGTGACCGGCTTAAGTGTCACTTCCATTGGCACCATTTAATGTAGGGGGAGGTGAGCTCTAGATCAGAATTCATGCCTATCGACACGTTGAGCAAAGCTTTTGTAACAGGACCAGCACCTGGCACTCAGCCATTCTGCAGTACAGTACTGAACATGGCTGAATTCTTTTCCTGCTGGGGCAGGGTTAGACTTGTGGAGTCTATTAGCAATCCTATTATCCACGTTACACACATAAAGATCAATAGCCACATCAATGGAGAATATTTGCATTTGAGGTTGCAGGGCTTCATTTAAGGTGAGCAATCTGGATACTGACCAAGGCAGAGTGTCCTTGCTTTGGAGCACGTGGTCTTTACTTCTCCATCTCAGGTTGGGTAAGATCCAGGCTTTTCTCTGCAGATTTTGGCTGCTAGATCCTAGGGTTCTTTTAAAAGGTTATGCATTTTCAGGTCTTTGGTAATACCAACTAGTTGTCTCATTTCTGTGATGGTAAGTAGTAGGTCACAGAAATATTAAATACTCTCAACAGTTGGTCCCTTTTTATTCCTCCTGATGTATAAAATCTTTAAAAATATTTTGAATCCCAAGATGCATGAAATTTCAATTTTCAGTTTCAAATCCCCCACTGATTTGACCTTATGGGTTATTACTGGAAGGATGGATGTCCTCAGGAGCTGGATTCATAGGTATCTGCTTTCCTCTCCAGGGTGTCACAATCAGCCTCACAGGGATAGGGTTGGCCCTCATGCCCTCATGTATGATGGTGGCAGGATCACTGGGACTGGGCCCTACACTCTGAGAGCATGGAAACAATTCTTTGGCATACTAGTTCACCAGGGCACTGAGCTATGTCCAGCCTGCCTCTATGGACATTTTATAGTTAGTGAGGAGCTTGCTAAATTCCTGGGTGTTTTAGGCAGGGAAGGCACTAGGTGTTCAGGCTGTTTTTGTAGGACCATTATACCTTTTGCCACCATGTGTTGCCGTGGCCCACAATATCCCACAGGGTTGGGGGAGGAGATGCAACAGCAGCAATGTTTGTAGCAACAGAGGGACCAGAGGCCTTGGTTGTAGCTGCCTTCCTGAGGCTCCATGCTTTCCTGAGTCAGGGTGCCCCAATTGTACTCGCTAGTACTGGAGTCCTGAAAATACAGAAGAAGGAGAGTCTCCTTTTTCTAAGGGAGTCTCCTCCTTTATCTGGTAGTGCACGCTTGGGCAGGGGTTGTCACCTGTATGTCCCAGCCTTTTTTATTTATTTATTTATTTATTTATGAATGTGTTGGGTCTTCTTTTCTGTGCAAGGGCCCTCTCTAGTTGCGGCAAGTGGGGACCACTCTTCATCACAGTGCGCAGGCCTCTCATTATCGCGGCCTCTCTTGTTGCAGAGCACAGGCTCCGGACGCGCAGGCTCAGTAATTGTGGCTCACGGGCCCAGTTGCTCCGTGGCATGTGGGATCTTCCCAGACCAGGGCTCGAACCCGTGTCCCCTGCATTGGCAGGCAGACTCTCAACCACTGCGCCACCAGGGAAGCCCTGTCCCAGCCTTTAACTAATGAAAATCTTAGCCAGTTTTCCTAACAGTTATACCTGAAGTCTAACACCCTCTGGGGGAATTCACCATCTGTGGGGCACTGATGAGTAGAAGACATGTCCACAGAAACTCAAATCAGCTCTGATGATCATTGCTCTGAGGTTTGTGAAAACTCTGGTTGTCCCCTTCAGAGTTAGCACTATAGGATAGGAAGCATCTTTGTAGGTGGTACACTGCAGCACAAATGCCAGCAAGTGGTGGGCCTCCCCCAGGGAGAATTACCCACGAGAGCTAAGGGGCAACTCCACGTTCCTGCTCATGATGCCTGTTGTTATGACTTTGTTAAATTAACATTTGTTAAGTGGGGCACAGGGTGCCAGATGGCTGGTGAGTTGCAGTTCAACAACAGACCACAAGAGAAATTGAAATAGTGAAGTAATTACTCAGAGGCTCTGGAGGAAAGACACAGTACACCTGGAGGACCCACTGGGGACATCAAGGTGAATACAGAGAGAGAGAGACAGGACCTGGAGCACATGCCTTTATTACGGTCATGGGTGTAGTGCTTTGGGGTTCCTGGGCCAAGGCTGGATTGGTCAATTCAAGCCAGACGAGCAGGGTCTGGTTTCTTTGGGGTCTTATCTAAGGGGAACGAAAAGGGAAGGCCCTGGGAGGCCACAGGAGTTGTTGATCAGAAGGGCTGTTGGGGGAGTCATATTAGGAACTTATTCACTTGTGACTCTGTGGGCTGCTGTCTAGGGCATGTGCTTGCATGAGGGGCTGATGTCAGCTAAGGTCCCTGCAGGTCAGTTTGCCAAACAAAATGGATTTAAGGCAGCAATACTGTGAAGTGTGTTGACCTAAGACGAATAGACTGCAAATATTTCTCCAGCAAAGATGGGATTATTCAGGATCAGCAGAGAATTGCAATTTGAGATCTGCAACCTTGGGGAGACACCTGCAAGCTCCTGCATAGCAAGGGAAGTAGAACTACTTTATGAGGGGAAAAGGATGTAGGGAGGAACTGTTGTAAACAAAGAGGCCATGGCTTCTTATTGGCTGGGTCCTCGCCAGGAAGGAAGAGGATCTTTCTTCCTCCTGTAGGGCTCTGCTACTGTTGGAGGGTGTGAGAGCGCCCCCTGCTGGTCTCCTGGCTCTATTTAATGCAGGTGTCTGTTTATTAAGTTTTTACAAGCTAAACTCTTAACAAGGACAAAACAGTAATAATCACAGCTGTAAAAATATAATATTTATTCTGGACAACATTAAGTTTGCCTAAGTGTAGTGACAAATGCAATTTCAAAAGTGTATTAAACCTTTAAAAATTTATCCTCCTGAAAACCCTGCTTCCCGTTGTACAATACCTATGTCTTCTCAATCTCTCAACTATTTGGGGGGGGGGGTGAAGGAAACAGGTGAAAAATTGGTAGAAGGCTATGATACTTAACTGTAGTTGCTATAGGTCTGAAATACCTTAAAAGAGAAATATTATTTAATTTTGGACTAAAGGTAGATGTTTATACTCCAACATACTCTAGCCAAATTCTGTGGTTCAAGCTATGTGTCTATAAAACACTACGTTTTTTTTGGTATTTGGCTTTTGACAGCTTTTAATCCAACTTCTCCTTCTTCTATTTCTGTCTCACAACTGGGAAAGATGGTAAGAAAGCCTAGGTGCTCCTTACTTTGGAGCAGGTGGGAAGTTCAATCCATGCATGGGAATCCTCATCTCAGCCCCACCCTAACCATCATACAAACCCCAAGCCAGTCTCCTTCTCTTTTTCTTCAAGCTGTGTTGGATCTGCCTGGGAGCTGCTCTGCCCTCCCCAGAAAGCCTCCATATTGTGAGTAATAAACATGTTTGTACCCTCTTTGAATGTGTGTGTCATTATCAGTCTGGACATCCAAACAAAATTTTGAGTGAAAGTTCCTCCTCTATCTTCAAGTTGGCTACAAGAGAATGTTGCTCTCATATCATTTTTTTAAATGCTGTCGAATAAATTTTGAGGTCCTGGCTGGAGTCTGGTAGTTCCCCTTCCTGAAAAGCTTATTATGTCCACACATCAATCACTTCCCTTGGAATCTCACACTCAAAGCACTATGCAGCAGCTAAAATTGCCCCAGGGTCAGGTATCAGACAACTAGGGACACTCTTATGCCTTTATGTCTGATAACTTATTTAAATTAACCAATCCACAGGGAGCCCACAACACCTAGCTAAGGACAGCCCACTTGCCATGTACAAGCTGCCCCCTAGAGCTTCAACTTTCTGTTACCCTGTCCCAGGTGCAACCTCTCATTTACCCCTGCCTGGCAGCCTTCTCTTGTTTGGGACTGCAAGTTATTAAAAAGTTCTGTCTTTTATCTGTCCTAGTGTCATTGTGTTGTGTCCCACCATTAAAATAATCTTTAAAACTTATCAAACAATTGGTATTACAGACAGCATGTCTAGGCCATTATGGCTGATATATGGGCAGCTTTGTAGGAGGATGTGCTCTTAGATTATGATGGGTTCCAGACCACTGAAAAAATGGCTTGGGACAAAACTTCCACTTGTTGGTGAGCTTTAGCCTTGATGCTCTGTCTGCTGGTAGTAGCTGCATCTCTCCTTTCCCAAATTTTCTGGGTGTCAGAATATTCAAAGTGAACACTGCTGATTGGCTAAACTCTGGGGGCCATATGCAGCTCAGGTAGGGGCTCACCTTAGGGCAATCTGAGTGACAGGCCACTTAACCGCACTTTCTAGGTCTGGGCATTCTGGTTGTTTCCGAACCAAACTTGGGTCAGCTTACCAGTGCACAGCAATGCCAATCTACTGACATCAGGTTGTGGTGAAGGAAAGTGCAGGGTTTATTGCAGGAGCCAAGGAAGGAGTGTGGGTGGCTCATGCTCAAAAGACCCAAACTCCCTGATGAGTTTCAGGGGAGGGTTTTTAAAGATAGAGTGAGGGAGAGAGCTGCAGGGTCTGTGATCAGCTCATGCACAATTATCTGACTGTCTGATGGTGAGGTAAAAGTGTGGTGTTACAGGGGTTAACATCATCAATCCTCAGGCTCCAGCTGTTCTGGGGGCTACATGCTCATGGTCACGATGCAGTTATCTTCTTCCTTCTGGTGCAGGTTTTAGTATCTGCAAAACAGCTAAGGACTGTGCATCAGACACTGTTATCCATGTTCTTCAGGGAGGAACTAAAGTTTCTGTGACTCTGATATGTGGGTCATCTATTGTTTAAATTGTTACCAGTTCTCCTGACCCAACTGCTATCTTTTGTTACTACATGTTCACATTCATTAAATCTTGAGCCAGGTTTTTATGACTCAAGGGAGGCCTGGAAGACTAAAGCTTTTCTACAAACAAGAGGCAGGTGGGGGCAGTCCACACCCAGAAGGCCTCATAAGGTTGTGCTGAGTTATATGATATATTTCTAGTTGCAGCCTGTGTTTGGCAGAGGTTTATCCCAAGGGCCTATCACCTCTTGGGTGTCAGTACTTCTGTAATATTATTTTGGGTAGAACTTTAGTTTATCCATGTATTCTAGGCAACCCCTGTGGAGAAAGGTGTTGGCTGGACCTGACCACCATATAGAAGTGGCACCTGGGTCTCCTTGCCAATGTTATGCAGCTGGAGGTGTTACCGACCAGGGTTCTTGGGCTTCTTAATCAATAGAAACTTATCAGAGGCCAGACAAGAAATTCAGGCAAGGGTTTACTGGGGCCCCTGCTGCAGCAGGGAGGAGAGAGAACAAACAACAGATTTTCTTGCTTGCTTGCTCCCTGATGGGGGTGAGCTGCCTCCTTATATGGAGTGAGGGTAGGGGTGTGACCAGGGGTCGTGCCGGAGGGGTGGCTCAGGAGGTTTGCCCACCCCTTAGGTGGTGTTGTGTGCAGGTCGGCATGTGCAGTACCCTGCTGTTGCTCCCGACCCCCTGCTTTTTCTCCATGCTCTTCAAAAGTGGCAATTGGGTTTTTTGGTCTCTTTTTATCTTTTGTCTAGAATTTGCCCTAACTGCACATGCATGCAGTAATTTTTAATCCCATATGGTTTCCTTTTATTTTGTTGCTTGAGGAGAGGTGTATCCAGGTGCAAGCATTGCAACACTGCAGCAAAGGGTCCCAAGTCACAGCCTGTCTCATTCCCCCCTGAGAGACTAGATGCCCTATTCTTAAGGGGTAAGGGGCCGAAGCTCTCTTCTTCTGAAACGTCTTCCTGCTGGACAGGGACTTCAGACCGTAGCTTACCCTAGAGGTGTAGAAGTTCCTTTCCGACTGTTCCAAGGACCTATAGGGACCTGGACCACTTTCTGCTGGAATGGGCTGAATTCCTTGAGTCATCATAAGCCTTACTTCAAACTGTTGGAGCCTAAAGACACAAACTTAATCAAAAGGTTAAACAACAAGGGCAGGGACTTCTTTGGTGGTGCAGTGGTTAAGAATCCGCCTGCCAATGCAGGGGACATGGGCTCGAGCCCTGGTCTGGGAAGACCCCACATGCCGTGGAGCAACTAAGCCCATGCTCCACAACTACTGAGCCTGCATTCTAGAGCCTGCGAGCCACAACTACTGAGCCCACACACCACAACTACTGAAGCCCAGGGGCCTAGAGCCCATGCTTTGCAACAAGAGAAGCCACCACAATGACAAGTATGTGCACTGCAACAAGAGTAGCCACTGCTCACCGCAACTAGAGAAAGCCCACGTGCAGCAGCAAAGATCCAACACAGCCAAAAAATAAATAAAATTTTTAAAAAACATGTAAACAAACAAGGGCTACAAATGAGAAGAACAGTAGCCACTAAAGGGCCTGGAAAGGGAAGGAACAAGGTTAACTTTGGGCTTCCTTAACTGTTGACCAGACAAGGGAGACGACATCGCCCCTGCCAAAATTATGAAGCCACTCTGCCTGGGTGTATGTTTCCTTAATATTAATTTTACATGTCCTATTGCATTGATCCAAGTGCAGCAGGAAGTATTAGTTGTCGCACAAACTCTACCTTGTTCTGCCGGAAGGTAATCAACAGCCAGACAGTTGTCAAGAACCACATCAGCCAAGGAAACAAGAGAGGTCCCAAGTCCCATTAAGGCTTCAAATAGGAGCCAACCCACTACATCATTTTACTTATCTGTTGATGGTGCCTGTCTTTTGAATAGATATCTCAGATCTTCCACTGGCTCACAGGTGTATTGTTCTTCTGTTGTGACCTGTGGGGCTTCTGGAGGTAAAAGCTTTAGTGTGGACAAATGTACCCAACTAGATATCCCTTGAGTTTGACAGCAGTGGGGGTGGTTAAAATTACTTTATAGGGGACCTTCCATTATGGCAATAGTTGGTCTTCGGGGATCCAACTTTCCAGGTTTTAAGAACTTGGTCCCTGGGGTTTATTTGTGAAGGGACTGCTCCTTCCTCTATTTTTAGTGGGACCTGGCAGTATTTTGTGGGCATAGTCCTGATTGCCTTCTGAACTTGTCCTAGATTAATAATATATCTCAGGGCCTGGTTCACCTCCATCCAGTACAATGTAGTAGTAAGAAAAGGCCTCCCATATCATTTCAAATGGGCTAAGTCTCAGACCACTCCTGGGGGCTACACAGACCCTGAGGAGTGCAAGTTGGTCCAGGGTTCATGAGTTTTTTGGCAGAGCTTTGCTAAGCTTTTCTCTAAAGTATGGTTCATTTTCTCCACCTTCCCTGAAGACTGGGGGTGTCAAGAGGTGTGTAGCTTGTAATCTATCCCTAGGGCTGTTGTGAGCCGCTGTGTGATTTTGGCTATAAAGGGCCCATTATTGCTCTGGAGGGACTTTGGTAGTCCAAACTGAATAATTATTTCTTTAAAAAGGGACTTACAGACTTCCATAGCCTTTTTAGATAAAGGTGTGGAAGGCTTCAACTCATCCTATGAAAGTATCGACAAACACCGGAAGATATTTATATTCCTGATCATGGGGGCATTTGTGTGAAATCTAACTGCCAGTCTTCCCCTGGGTATGTCCCTTGGCATTGAATTGCCCTGAGTAACGAAGGAGGGATTGGATGGGTCTGTGGGTTATTACAGCCATACAAATCACAGGCAAGTGTTACTTGTTTTTACTGTTCTTTTAAGCCCCTTCCCTGAAAAAGCCTTTTGCATCAAGTCCCATAGTACATCCCTCCCATAGTGGGTGGCATCATGTAAACTCTTAGTGAGTTTCCACTGTCAAGCAACTAGGATTAGAACTTTATCCTCCTTTTTATACACCCTGTGCTTCCCTTCTCATACCCCATTTTTTTTTTTTTTTGCATTTTCTTATTCTTGTGGGGAATACTGGGGAAGGCTAGGGAGTTCAGGGGGGCCAATCACTAGAGTCATAACTTGTTCATGTCCCTGCAATCATGCTACCTGTTTTGCAATTTGATCAGCTTTGCTGTTCCCTTGGCTCAAAAAAGATCCATCCCTCTGATGGCTTCTACAGCGTATTACTGCTACCTGGGTTGAAAGCTGCACTGCTTCTAAAAGAGCAAGAATCAAATCTTTATGTTTTATGGGGGAATTTCTAGTGGTTAACATTCCTCTTTCTTTCCAAATGGCAGCATGAGCCTGTAGCACGTGGAACCCATATTTAGGGTCAGTAAAAATATTTAATTTCTTATCCTTCCCTAATTACAAAGCTCTCATTAATGCAATTAATTCAGCTTTCTGGGCTGACGTCTGGGGTGGCAGGGGCTTGACTTCTATAACTTCACGTAGACTAGCTATGGCATACCCTGCCTATCAGGTTCCCATTTCTATCAATACAAAAGTGCTCCCATCAGTAAACCATTCGACCTCAGGGCTGTCAGAAGGCTCATCTAGAAGATCAGACCTGCTGGAGCAAGTTTGTTCTATGGTCTCTATACACTGATGCAATAAGTCTCCACTCTCGACCACTGGAAGCAGAGTTGCCGGGTTCAGGGTTTGGCACACCTTTAAGGTAATGTTGAGGTGTCCATTAGGAGGGCCTGATATCTTGTTAACCTTGCTCCAGTCAACCAGTGATGTCCTTTGACTTCCAGCACAGATTGTACCTGATGAGGGGTTAACATCTAAGTGTTGTCCCAGGGTGAGCTTGGAAGCCTCACTAACCAACAGGGCTGTGGCTGCTACTGCCCACAGGCAGCTTGGCCATCCCAGGGCCAATGAGTCAGAAGACAGTGGAGTAGAAGGACACAGAGTTTGCATCTTCTCACAACTAGGGCACCTACCAGGCATTGGGGGGGGCCTCGGACACCTAAAGGGATGGGAGGAACTCCAGCGTGACTGGGTAGGACGTGGAAGGGAAGAAGGGGGGGGGGGAGAAAAGGTTGAGGTGTGATGGGACCAGGCACCCCTGCGGGGCAGCAGGGGAAGGAGAGGGGTTCCCACATGTGGAGGGGCCCAACCACGATGTGGGGATCGGTGGGAATGGGGAGAGACCTTCGGGGTATCGGGAGATTGGAGGGGAACAAGGCTAGCATCTCCCCAACCGGCTTGGGCCTTGGCAAACCTGCTGGGGTCCTGGGCCTGAACCTCAGCCCTCTGGGACCCCCGCCAGCCATGAGCCTGGGCGCTGCCCACCCCCACAACCCCCCAACACCACCAGGGCCTTTTATGACCTTTTTCTTTCTAATTTTATTTTATTTTTTATTCTTTTTAAATTTTATTTTATTCTTTTATTCTTTGTTATTGTTCTGCTCCTTTTTGTTAGTTGTTTGGAAAAGTAAGCCTCTGGTCTCTGATCCGGTCCCAACTTTTGGGTCAGGATTCTTAGTGCTGTCCCTGATGTCTCACGAACGTATACAGTAAAGGGCTTCTCCAAATTTGGAAGCCCCAGTGCTGGCACTCTATTCAACTCCGTCTTTAGAGTCTCAAAGGCCTGACGGTGGTCCTTATTCCATTGAAGGGGTTCCCTTTCTCCTCCCTTTAGAGCCTCATATAGGGGTTTTTCTATAAGGCCATAAGTTGGAATCCAGATACAACAGAACCCAACCATCTCAAGGAAGCCTTGGAGTTGTCTCTTTGTGGTTGGAGATGGTAATGCACAAATTGCTGTTTTTGGATCTATGGCCATGGCTTGTGCCCCTGGGCTCAAAACAAATCCGAAATATTGAACCTGTTGCTGTGAGATCTGAGCCTTGGTTGGAGAGATTTTATATCCCCTTTTTGCCAGAAAATTTAGGACTCTAACAGTATTTTGATCTGAATCTTGTTTGGTCTCACTACTTATCAATAAGTCATCAACATATTGTAACAGAGTTCCCTTCTCAAGGCTCAGTTCCCTCAGTTCTTTTGCTAACATGTTTCCAAAAAGATGGAAGCTGTCCTGAAAACCCTGAGGAAGCACTGTCCAGGTATACTGGGTAGCCTACAGGGTGTCAGTGTCCATCCAATTCAAAGGCAAAAAGGTATTGAAAGTCTGGATGTAGGGGAATACAGAAAAAATGCATCTGTGAGGTCCAAAACAGAGAAATGCTGAGCGCTCCCTGGCACTTCGGTGAGGCAACCTTATTCACTGCTCATAAGTCTTGCACAAACCAACACTCTCTGTTAGGCTTCTGAATGGGGAGGATTGAGTGTTGCATGGGGATTGGCAGGGCCTAATGAGTCCGTGTTTTAGGAATTTGCTGAGCAGTGGTTGGATTTCCCTCAGGTCCTCCGGCTTTAAAGGATATTTTCTCTTCCAGGTGTATTTTTCCCCAGGGCTTAACCTTATTTTTATCAGGGGAACACATTTTACTTTCCCTGGCACCAAAGTATTCCAAACTGCAGGATCTACTTGTTCTCTAATTTCTTGGGGGAGGTCGTGGGGAATATTTTGATGCCCAACAGGTGGGTCATCTGGGACTCATAATAGATGGCATTCTCTGTTTGGATTCTTTACCTCCTTGGACTTCATTCTGTCCTAAGAATAGACTAGGTCCTAACTCATTTAGCAAATCTCTCCCAAGGAGAGGGACAGGACATTCTGACATATATAAAAAGGAGTAATAATAATGGACCCGACTCTGCAGGCAAGGAGAGACATAAATCGCCTTACTTTTGGCTGTCCATCAACACCCATCACAGTAGAGTCATGGAAAGAGGGCCAGCCGGCCAAGTCAGAACAGAGCAGGCAGCTCCACTGTCTTAAAGAAATTCAATTCTCCTACCTGCCACATCGAGGGTGACACAAGGCTCTGCGGGAGTAATGAGGATGGATTGAGGGGGATCGGAGCAGGGCAGGCGCCCGGGGCCAATCATTCGGTGTGTGGGAATCTTGCATCTGAGAGATTCACAGCGAACTGGGGCCGGTCAGTGTTGCCCCTCGGGCATCCCACGGGAGGGCGCTCAGTACATTCCCCCATCCAGTGCCCGCCTTTACGACAAAAAGCACACTGGTTCAGGCCCAGGCAGCTTCTTGGCGGTCTGTCCAGCCTTCTCAGCACTCCAGGGTCCCCTCGAGGTGGTGGGTGGATCAGAGCAGCCTAAAGCTGAATTTTCTTTATTAGCCTCTTACCGTTATTGGCCTCCTCCATTAAGTCTCGGTTGTTATAGACTTTGAAGGCCTCCTTTACCAAGGTTTACAATGGGGTTTGGGGCCCAGCCTCAAGCTTTTGTAATTTTCTCTGGCATCAGGAGCAGCCTGGGTGACAAAATGCATGGCCAAGAATGTCCTTCCTTCTGAGGACTCAGGGTCTGTATTGGTGTACTTCCTGAATGCCTCTTCCACCAGGCTCAGGAAGACTGCTGGGTTTTCATCTTTTTTCCTGTGTAACCTCTCAGACCTTATCATAATTTACAGCCTTCACCTTACACCTTTTCATTCCTTCTGATAGAAATGTAATACAATGTCTCATCCTAACCTGGCCTACACAATATTTTTCTTCTCTTTTCTTTTTTTTTAAATAAAATTTATTTAATTTACTAAGCATATACTGAAATATTGGGCTGGCCAAAAAGTTCGTTTGAGTTTTTTTCACACCATCTTAGGGTTTGGTAATAATAAAATTGCAAGAGTGCTTTTGGAACCCCTAAACCTCTCCGGAGTTGCTTTTAGTCTTTTTTTGTTTGTTTTTTCACACACACACACACACACACACACTGTATTTTATTTTTACAAGAGATAAATAAACTGACACCAAGCATTGTATATGGATGACCACAACAAAAGCAACAATAATTGCATTTACCAAACACGAACCACACTCATATTACGTCATATTATTGACATTCAGTCCAGTAATCCTCCACTGTAACAGCTCCTTTACTTGGCAGTGAAAATTGATTTGTATATTCTTTGCCTCTGAGTCCTTGTGGGATTTTTTTTTTAATTCAAATAAAGTCACAAAAGTTATAATCATCCTCATCAGTTCACTCAGTCCATGTAATTAATTATTTTTTTCATCTTGATCTTTTGTTAGCACTTTTATGAGTTCATCAGTTTTTCATTAGAGTTCTGAAAATGCTTATTCATTCAGTTCAGCAGTACAGTCATTTGCCAGAAACCTGTACTTGTCAGAGTCTTTTCCATGAATTCCTTGAAGATGAAACCTTTTTATAGGAACATATATGCAAAAGCATCAGAGTACACACAGAACTGTCTGTAAATGACAAAAGACTTAAAAATGACCACAGTTAAAGATTTGATGAAAGTTCCTAATAATGCAATTGACAAGGAAATTTAGTTATTTCTGAGATATACATTTTAAAGTAATAACTAGAATTATGACTTATAACATTATACCAGAACATAGAAGATTTTTACAAATTTCACATAATGTCTGAAACATTTATATTAACATATTTCCATACAAATAACCCATTGAAAGTTTAGTATTAGTTGTTTTGTTTGTATGTTTTTTTATACTGCAAGTTCTTATTAGTCATCAATTTTATACACATGAGTGTATACATGTCAAGCCCAATCGCCCAATTCAGCACACCACCATGCCCAACCCACCGCAATTTTCCCCCCTTGGTGTCCATACGTTTGTTCTCTGCATCTGTGTCTCAACTTCTGCCCTGCAAACCGGCTCATCTGTACCATTTTTCTAGGTTCCACATACATGCGTTAATATACGATATTTGTTTTTCTCTTTCTGACTTACTTCACTCTGTATGACAGTCTCTAGATCCATCCACATCTAAACAAATGACTCAATTTCATTCCTTTTAATGGCTGAGTAATATTCCATTGTATATATGTACCACCTCTTCTTTATCCATTCGTCTGTCGATGGGCATTCAGGTTGCTTCCATGACCTGGCTATTGTAAATAGTGCTGCAGTGAACATTGGGGTGCATGTGTCTTTTTGAATTATGGTTTTCTCTGGGTATACGCCCAGTACTGGGATTGCTGGATCATATGCTAATTCTATTTTTAGTTTTTTAAGGAACCTCCATACTGTTCCCCATAGTGGCTGTATGAATTTACATTCTCACCAACAGTGCAAGAGGGTTCCCTTTTCTCCACACGCTCTCCAGCATTTGCTGTTTGTAGATTTTCTGATGATGCCCATTCTAACTGGTGTGAGGTGATACCTCATTGTAGTTTTGATTTGCATTTCTCTAATAATTAGTGATGTTGAACATCTTTTCATGTGCTTCTTGGCCATCTGTATGTCTTCTTTGGAGAAATGTCTATTTAGGTCTTCTGCCCATTTTTGGATTGGGTTGTGTGTTTCTTTAATATTGAGCTGAATGAGCTGCTTATATATTTTGGAGATTAATCCTTTGTCCATTGATTCATTTGAAAATATTTTCTCCCATTCTGAGGTTTGACTTTTCGTCTTGTTTATGGTTTCCTTTGTTGTGCATAAGCTTTTAATTTTCATTAGTTCCCATTTGTTTATTTTTGTTTTTATTTCCATTACTCTAGGTGGAGGATCAAAAAAGATCTTGCTGTGATTTATGTCAAAGAGTGTTCTTCCTATGCTTTCCTCTAAGAGTTTTATAGTGTCCGGACTTACATTCAGGTCTCAAATCCATTTTGAGTTTATTTTTGTGTATGGTGTTAGGGAGTGTTCTAATTTCATTCTTTTACATGTAGCTGTCCAGTTTTCCCAGCACCACTTATTGAAGAGACTGTGTTTTCTCCATTGTATATCCTTGCCTCCTTTGTCATAGATTAGTTGACCATAGGTGCGTGGGTTTGTCTCTGGGCTTTCTATCTTGTTCCATTGATCTATGTTTCTGTTTTTATGCCAGTACCATATTGTCTTGATTACTGTAGCTTTGTACTATAATCTGAAGTCAGGGAGTCTGATTGCTCCAGCTCCGTTTTTTTCCCTCAAGACTACTTTGGCTATTCGGGGTCTTTTGTGTCTCCATACAAATTTTAAGATGATTTGTTCTAGTTCCGTAAAAAATGCCATTGATAATTTGATAGGGATTGCATTGAATCTGTAGATTACTTTGGGTAGTAGAGTCATTTTCACAATATTGATTCTTCCATTCCAAAAACATGGTATATCTCTCCACCTGTTGGTATCATCTTTAATTTCTTTCATCATTGTCTTATAGTATTCTGCATACAGGTATTTTGTCTCCTTAGGTAGGTTTATTCCTAGGTATTTTATTCTTTTTGTTGCAATGGGAGTGTTTCCATAATTTCTCTTTCAGATTTTTCATCATTAGTGTATAGGAATGCAAGAGATTTCTGTGCATTAATTATATCCTGCAACTTTACCAAATTCATTAATTAGCTCTAGTAGTTTTCTGATGGCATCATTAGGATTCTCTATGTATAATATCATGTCATCTGCAAACAGTGACAGTTTTACTTCTTTTCCAATTTGTATTCCTTTTATTTCTTTTTCTTCTCTGATTGCTGTGGCTAGAACTTCCAAAACTGTGTTGAATAATAGTGGTGAGAGTGGACATCCTTGTCTTGTACCTGATCTTACGGGAAATGCTTTCCATTTTTCACCATTGAGAATGATGTTTGCTGTGGGTTTGTCATGTATGGCCTTTATTATGTTGAGGTAGGTTCCCTCTATGCCCACTTTCTGGAGAGCTTTTATCATAAATGGGTGTTGAATTTTGTCAAAAGCTTTTCCTGCATCTATTGAGATGATCATATGGTTTTTATTCTTCAATTTGTTTATATGGTGTATCATATTGATTGATTTGCATATATTGAAAAATCCTTGCATCCCTGGGATAAATCCCACTTGATCGTGGTGTATGATTATTTTAATGTGTTGTTGGATTCTGTTTGTTAGTATTTTGATGAGAATTTTTGCATCTATATTCATCAGTGATATTGGTCTGTAATTTCTTTTTTTGTAGTATCTTTGTCTGGTTTTGGTATCAGGGTGATGGTGGCCTCATAGAATGAGTTTGGGAGTGTTCCTTCCTCTGCAAATTTTTGGAAGAGTTTGAGAAGGATGGGTGTTAGCTCTTCTCTAAATGTTTGATAGAATTCACCTGTGAAGCCATCTGGTCCTGGACTTTTGTTTGTTGCAAGATTTTTAATCACAGTTTCAAGTTCATTACTTGGGATTGGTCTGTTCATATTTTCTATTTCTTCCTGGTTCAGTCTTGGAAAGTTATACCTTTCTAAGAATTTGTCCATTTCTTCCAGGTTGTCCATTTTATTGGCATAGAGTTGCTTGTAGTAGTCTCTTAGCATGCTTTGTATTTCTGTGGTGTCTGTTGTAACTTCTCCTTTTTCATTTCTAATTTTATTGATTTGAGTCCTCTCCCTCTTTTTCTTGATGAGTCTAATGGCTTGGTGGCTAATGGCTTATAAATTTTGTTTATCTTCTCTAAGAACCAGCTTTCAGTTTTATTGATCTTTGCTATTGTTTTCTTTGTTTCTATTTCATTTATTTCTGCTCTGATCTTTATGATTTCTTTCCTTCTGTTAACTTTGGGTTTTGTTTGTTCTTCTTTCTCTAGTTCCTTTAGGTGTAAAGTTAGATTGTTTACTTGAGATTTTTCTTGTTTCTTTAGGTAAGCTTGTATAGCTATAAACTTCCCTCTTAGAACTGCTTTTGCTGCATTCCATAGGTTTTGGATCATCGTATTTTCATTGTCATTTGTCTCTAGGTATTTTTTGATTTCCTCTTTGATTTCTTCAGTGATCTCTTGGTTATTTAGTAATGTATTGTTTAGCCTTCATGTGTTTGTGTTTTTTACGGGTTTTCCCTGTAATTCATTTCTAATCTTATAGCGTTGTGGTCAGAAAAGATGCTTGAGGGCTTCCCTGATGGCCCAATGGTTGAGAGTCTGCCTGCCAATGCAGGGGACACGGGTTCGAGCCCTGGTCTGGGAAGATCCCACATGCCGCGGGGCAACTGGGCCCATGAGCCACAATTACTTAGCCTGCGTGTCTGGAGCCTGTGCTCTGCAACAAGAGAGGCCGCGATACTGAGAGACCCATGCACCGCGATGAAGAGTGGTCCCCACTTGCCACAACTAGAGAAAGCCCTCACACAGAAATGAAGACCCAACACAGCCATAAATAAATAAATAAAAAGAACGTGGATTTCTTAAAAAAAAAAAAAGAAAATATGCTTGATATGATTTCAATTTTCTTAAATTTACTGAGGCTTGATTTGTGACCCAGGATGTGATGTATCCTGGAGAATGTTCCGTGTGCACTTGAGAAGAAAGTGTAATCTGCTGTTTTTGGATGGAATGTCCTATAAATATCAATTAAATCTATCTGGTCTATTGTGTCATTTAAAGCTTCTGTTTCCTTATTTATTTTCATTTTCGATGATCTGTCCATTGGTGTAACTGAGGTGTTAAAGTCCCCCAATATTATTGTGTTACTATCAATTTCCTCTTATATAGCTGTTAGCAGTTGCCTTATGTATTGAGGTGCTCCTATGGTGGGTGCATATATATTTATATTGTTATATCTTCTTCTTGGATTGATCCCTTGATCATTATGTAGTGTCCTTCCTTGTCTCTTGTAACATTCTTTATTTTAAAGTCTATTTTATCTGATATGAGTATAGCTACTCCAGCTTTCTTTAGATTTCCATTTGCATGGAATATCTTTTTCCATCCTCTCACTTTCAGTCTGTATGTGTCCCTAGGTCTGAAGTGGGTCTCTTGTAGACAGCATATATATGGGTCTTGTCTTTATATCCATTCAGCAAACCTGTGTCTTTTGGTTGGAGCATTTAATCCACTCACATTTAAGGTAATTATCGATATGTATGTTCCTATGACCATTTTCTTAATTGTTTTGGCTTTGTTTTTGTAGGTCGTTTTCTTCTCTTGTGTTTCCCACTTAGAGAAGTTCCTTTAGCATTTGTTGTAGAGCTGGTTTGGTGGTGCTGAATTCTCTTAGCTTTTGCTTGTCTGTAAAGCTTTTGATTTCTCCATCAAATCTGAATGAGATCCTTGCCAGGTAGAGTAATTTTGGTTGTAGGTTCTTCCCTTTCATCACTTTAATTATATCCTGCCACTCCCTTCTGGCTTGTAGAGTTTCTGCTGAGAAATCTGCTGTTAACCTTATGGGAGTTCCCTTGTATGTTATTTGTTGTTTTTCCCTTGCTGCTTTCAATAATTTTTCTTTGTCTTTAATTTTTGCCAATTTGATTACTATGCATCTCGGTGTGTTTCTCCTTCGGTTTATCCTATATGGGACTCACTGCGTTTCCTGGACTTGGGTGGCTATTTCCTATCCCATGTTAGGGAAGTTTTCAACTATAATCTCTTCAAATATTTTCTCGGGTCCTTTCTCTCTCTTCTCCTTCTGGGACCCCTATAATGCAAATGTTGTTGCATTTAATGCTGTCCCAGAGGTCTCTTAGGCTGTCTTCATTTCTTTTCATTCTTTTTTCTTTAGTCTGTTCCACAGCAGTGAATCCCACCATTCTGTCTTCCAGGTCACTTATCCCTTCTTCTGCCTCAGTTATTCTGCTATTGATTCCTTCTAGTGTAGTTTTCATTTCAGTTATTGTATTGTTCCTCTCTGTTTGTTTGTTCTTTAATTCTTGTAGGTCTTTGTTAAACATTTCTTGCATCTTCTCGATCTTTGCCTCCATTCTTATTCCGAGGTCCTGGATCATCTTCACTATCATTATTCTGAATTCCTTTTTTGGAAGGTTGCCTATCTCCACTTCTTTTAGTTGTTTTTCTGGGGTTTTATCTTATTCCTTCATCTGGTATATAGCCCTCTGCCTTTTCATCTTGTCTGTCTTTCTGTGAATGTCTACACAATCGTAATGAAGCTTGACTCCTCTTTTTTTTAAATTATTTATTTATTTATTTATTTTTGACTGTGTTGGGTCTTCGTTTTTGTGCGAGGACTTTCTCTAGTTGTGGCAAGTGGGGGCCACTCTTCATCACGGTGTGCAGGCCTCTCATTATCGCTGCCTCTCTTGTTGTGGAACACAGGCTCCAGATGTGCAGGCTCAGTAATTGTGCCTCACAGGCCTAGTTGCTCCCCAGCATGTGGGATCTTCCCAGAGCAGGGTTCGAACCCATGTCCCCTGCATTGGCAGGCAGATTCTCAACCACTGCACCACCAGGGAAGCCCCCTGGCCTACACAATCTTCATAGTCCCAGTGTGGATCATGTTCTGGGATTACATCTCCTCCCACCTGATAAATTTGGTGGTGTGGATTGGTGGCCAGTAGGCCATCTGTGTGTTCTCTTGCCTTTCTCAGTATATGTTCCTTTTCATCCAGGGTGCAACAGTGGGCCTGAATAACCATGATGGCCTACCAGGTGAGAATGTCAACCCCAACCTGATAAATTCATCCCTAAACTTATCAGCATTTAGGGAGAACCTGCCAAACCTCTCCTCACAGATTAACTCAGTTAGTTTAGGATTTCTCTTTGGGATGTTCCAGGGGCCCCTTGAAGCACCCCAAAGTTAATTGGAAGTCAGGAGAATTTCAATTAGAATTTGATATTTGGGAAGTCTGTCAAAAAGTTTAAAAAGTTTTAAAATACCCAGTCAGATAAGATCATAGTTTGCTGTAAAACAATATTTATTCCTTGCGATAAGGTGGGAAAAAAATCAAAAGTAAATATAGATCACTTAAAGGCACAGGAACTCACATGATCTGTTATCAAAAACAGCATTCCAGGACAACTTTGTTCTCTTATGAGAGAGAGAAACCAAATCCAGTCTTGCATCAGCCTACTCTTAATAAAATCCATTTACCTAACTAAATTTAATCCAACCTTAGAAAATCCTGACCACATACAAAATTATTTTCTCAGTGTTCCTCTTCCACAAGCCTTCTGCAACTTTCTGTAGCCATACTTTGTCTTTTATTCTTTCCTCATTCAGAAATAGCCAGCTCTAGGACAAAATCACACTTTTCCCTTTCAACAAAATATATTTCCATTCCTCATACCTTCTTTTCTGAAAACGCACATCCTACTTTCCTTAAGCAACCATGAACTGTCTTTTACAGTAGCATTCTGTAGATTGGTAGAGAACGTCTTAAGGCAGCATCAAACAGCTTTAGTTTCTCTCTCACAAGAAGGCAAGAGTAGGTAAAGTTAGAGCTGTTTAGCAATTAATGTTCCAATATTTTATCTTATTTGAAATGGCCTGGATATTTAATTAATTCCTACCATTTAACTTAACTTAGTTTCAGGTTTACCAAAATTTAGAGAGACTGTTTTAGATGGAAGTTTCCAAAACATAATTATTCCTATAGAGTTTACCAGAAAGTTCTTATCCCAGTTACATTTACTTAAAAATTTAATCATATCAGGTTATTTTCCCTGTTGACAGATTTTATAACAGAAACAATATGCACTTATTGACTTCTAGTAACCCTAGATACAGTGAAAGTATTGTACTTAATGTTGATGACTCTAAAGACAAGTCTGTATTAATTAAACCCACAGGTTTAAACCAGACAAACCAATTTGTACAGAACCAGAGATCTCATAGTTTTCCTGCTTGAATTTAAAATGGCCCTTTTATTCCTCAGTCTGGGGGACTACAGATGAATCAGGTAGTTCCTGAGAGCCCTGGCAGAATAGTGCATTGCAAGACCAATGGAAGGAAGGAAAAATGCAAGCTCCTGTCTTTTCTTTTTGTTCTTTAAAATCCCACTAAGTAACCCAAGGCTGGAGTCTCAGACAATGTGGGCTGGGTTTGTATTTCAAGGCTCAAGTGCTCCACCATGCCCACAATGTCAGTAGAGACTTGCAGGAGCAGTTGAAAAGACAAAACTACATCAGGAACAAAGATACAAATCACAAAACTTAAAGACACAAACAAGAAGTTTTCAGGATAAAGGGGACGGGAATGCAGGTATAAGGATCAAGGGAGAGGTAAAGGGAGGGGAGAGAGAAAAGACTGAAAAAGAGAGAGAGACAGAAAGAGGGAGATTTCTGTTTCAACCCACCTCCTGCATGTGTCTATTCAGGCACCAACCTGTGTGCTTCCAAAAAGGGCCAGTGAGGGGGCTTCCCTGGTGGCGCAGTGGTTGAGGGTCTGCCTGCCAATGCAGTGGACACGGGTTCGAGCCCTGGTCTGGGAGGATCCCACATGCCACGGAGCGACTAGGCCCATGAGCCACAATTATTGAGCCTGCGCATCTGGAGCCTGTGCTCCACAACGGGAGAGGACGCGATGGTGAGAGGCCCACGCACCGCGATGAAGAGTGGCCCCCGCTTGCCGCAACTAGAGAGGGCCCTCGCACGGAAACGAAGACCCAACACAGCCATAAATAAATAAATAAATAAACCCAAAGTTTAAAAAAAAAAAAAAAGAGCCTTTCTTTTTTTAAAAAAAAAAAAAAGGACCAGTGAAGGAGGGAGCACCCTATCCACTGCCCACTGGGTGATCAAGCCTGGAAAGCAGCCAGTTGTATGTCGTCTGTGGGTCCCCACCCCACAGGTGTGACTCTCACCCATACATACACTAGTATATAGAAATCTGCTGCTTCAGCCCATTCCCAATGGGAGTTCTCTTGGCGGCAGAAAAATAAAGGTGAGAATATTGGGATGATCAGACTTCCAGCCACTACACGATATGAGGTTTCAACCTCTATCACTCTCAAACATTTCCATTCAGGGAGAAACCCCTGGACCAAGGTGTGTGCTGTGAGGCAAGCCTCTCCCACCTCTGCTTGTCACCCGTCAAGGTGAGCCATTGTCAGTCAAAAGGGAGCAGGTCTCACAAGCTGAGAGAAATGATGCTGTAGCTGCCTGACATCCACTGTCTTAGAAGGATAGGACAGAAGTAAGAGAGGACAGAGAGAAGAGAGGACAGAGAGAGAAGTAGAGAGATTTCAGGAAAGGGAAAGGAACAAAGGGGAAAGGGAAAGTGGTGAGGGAAAAGGGACAAGGGGAGGGGGAAAGCATTGCCTGAATGAGGGTACTGAGACTCCCAGGGGCCAGGAAAGCAGACTTACCAAACTTGCTGATGCTGAAACAAGAGGTTCGGGCGGCCACTTGTCACGCACTGGGAAGCGGCATTCAGTGGTCCTGGAGGTGCCCATATCCTCTCCTGGGAAGGGGACAATAGTCCCTTCGTGGTGTCACCACAAAGTATGTTACCAATCAGTGTTCTTGACCTCCTTAACAAATAGAAATTGATCAGAGGCCAGACAAGAAATTCAGGCAGGTCTTTATTGGGACTTCTGCTGCAGCAGGGGGAAGCGAGAACAAACAACATGTTTCCTTGCTTGCTCACTCCCTGAGGGTGGTGAGCTGGGTCCTTCTAAGGAGTGAGGGTAGGGGTGTGTCCAGGGGTCGGGCCAGAGGGGTGGCTTAGGTGGTGTGCCCACCCCTTAGGTGGTGGTGTGTGCAGGGGGTCATGTGCAGTGCCCTGCTTTTGCTCCCAACCCTCTGCTTTTGCTCCAGGCTCTTCAAAAGTGGCAATTGGGTTTTTTGGTCTCTTTGTATCTTTTGTCTAGAATTTGCCCTAACTGCACATGCATGCAGTTGTTTTTAGTCCCATATAGTTTCCTTGTATTTTGTTGCTTGAGGAGAAGTGTGTCCAGGTGAAAGCATTGCAGGACTGTTACCAAGTCCAAGCTCGCTCTGCTCGCTGCATGACAGGCCAATAAATCAGAGATGAGGTATTGAGGCAAGGAATATGACTTTATTTGGAAAGTGGGCAGACTGAGAAGATGGCGGACTAGTGTCTCCAAAAACCATCTTATCAGGATCCGGTTGCCAGTTTCTTTTATAGAATCAGAGAGGTAAGTAAAGTAAAAAAGGCAAAATAGATATACAGGGGCAGTGAGGAAGTAAAGTTAAAAGGGCCATCAGTCTTGCAAAACATCTCCTTGGAATGACCCGCCTTGATGAGAGGATGTGTTAATTTCAGCCACTTACAGGTGGGCAGGGTCAGATTGTCTCCCTGTGAGCTAAACAGAGGCACTTTAGTTCAGCATTCAGGCAGAGGGACTGGGTTCCCTGAGTCAGGGCATTATGCATAATTACAATAACAAAAACAACAAAAAGGAAAGGTTAAAGTCAAAGAAACAGATCCAACATGGAGTCCGATTTACTTCTTCTCTGTTACGATTCCCCACTGTCAATGTCCATTCCACAATCTTGTGGAAAAAGGAGTGACAACTGTTCTAAATGCTCCATTAGATGGATCTTTCTGGGAGCATCTGCCATCAGTGCCAGTGTTCCAAATGTTGAGATTTGTCTTTTGTTCCTCTTTGGAACTATCTACTTTACACCTGTTGACTTAAAAAAAATTCACACCCTGAAAGTTGAGAGTTACCAGGAATTTTGAGGGTTTCAAGCCCATGAGGCTACATCTGAAGTTAAGGAAATTAGCGTTTTTCTATGTATGGGAAGATGTAAGGCTCTGCGCTTACTGAAATCATTCCTTTGATATGCACCACAGCTATCTGGGGTCTGTATCCTGTATTTTCATATCCTGAGTGTCCTCAGGGCTCATCATAAGGAGTGGCTGTAGTCTGATGGCTGCTAGATGGCAGGTATTCTCCTTCCTGAGTTTCCTCAGGGTTCACTGGCTCACGTTGGAGGGCTGCAATCGCTGGTGACTGATCCTCTCCTCTTGGTCAGGAATTTGACTAATATTTGGGAGACATTTCGTGATCAAAATTTGTCCCACAGTACTGGGAGGCTCATCCCAGGTCAGGTGAAAATTCTTGATATGCCACTCCAGGTGCTAATTTTAGGATCAGACCCTACTGATAATTAAAGATTCTTTAGATCCTCTGTCTAATTATGATCCAGGAGACATTTTCCCTTATTGCTTCTTCCCATACCTAGAATCACACTATTACAATTATTTTATGTTATAAATGTGATCTATTTCCTTAAGATGTTTAGCCATAGAAGTTTTGTTGGAGGCCTGGCTACACACTGGGTACTGTAAGAGACAACAACCTTATAAAATAGATGGGATATAAGTAATGCAGCTAGTAACATTGACAAAGACATAATGCAGCAGGGAGACATAAAGAGCAAACAATTTGGAAACAAAGAACAAATTAAAACAATGATTAGCATAATATCAAGTCCACAGGAGAGCCAACTAGAGACGCCAAATTCTGTCAGGATGTCGTAGAGAGAAAAAGATAAATGTTTCATCTTTGTTCACAAAGACATACTTTATCAAATTGTTGTAGGTCATAGCATAAGAGAAAAGTTTTTTTCTGAAAAACAAAGGTTAGAGCTAGTATATTTCACAAAGTCGTAAAGGTATAAACCACATTCATCAGTTCTTTCAGTCCCATGTAATTAATTCCTATTGATCTGGATGAAGTAATCAGGTTTTCCATTAGTTTTGTCATTTGTCACCTAGTCCAGTGACATTATCTAAAGGCTATCAGAAACTTATATTTGTTAAAAACTTCCTTTTATGAGTCTTCCTGAAAATCTTGATTTTGTAAATGCATCAGGACAAAACTTAAAATAGCATGGTTAAATATTTGAGTACAATGTAATTAGCAGGAAACGTGGATATTTCTGTGACATATAACATTTTAGAATGACTAGAATTATGACTGATAATATATCAGGATGTTAGTGATTCCATATAACTTTTGCAATATCTATATTAATGACATTTATCAATGCACTATAACCTAAGGTTCATCTCCAGTCACCTGAAAATATTTTTTTTTAATTTTTTTTAACAGGTTTATTGGAGTATAGTTGCTTTACAATGGTGTGTTAGTTTCTGCTTTGTAACAAAGTGAATCAGTTATACATATACATATGTTCCCATATCTCTTCCCTCTTGCATCTCCCTCCCTCCAACCCTCCCTATCCCACCCCTCTAAGTGGTCACAAAGCACAGAGCTGATCTCCCTGTTCTATGCGGTTGCTTCCCACTAGCTATTTATTTTACATTTGGCAGTGTATATATGTCCATGCCACACTCTCACTTTGTCACATCTTACCTCTCTCCCTCCCCATATCCTCAAGTCCATTCTCTAGTAGGTCTGTGTCTTTATTCCTGTCTTGCCACTAAGTTCTTCATGACCTTTTTATTCCCCTTAGATTCCATATATATGTGTTAGCATACTGTATTTGTTTTTCTCTTTCTGACTTACTTCACTCTGTATGACAGACTCTAACTCCATCCACCTCACTAGAAATAACTCCATTTCATTTCTTTTTATGGCTGAGTAATATTCCATTGTATATATGTGCCACATCTTCTTTATCCATTCATCCAATGATGGACATTTAGGTTGCTTCCATGTCCTGGCTATTGTAAATGGAGCTGCAATAAACATTTCGGTACATGACTCGTTTGGAATTATGGTTTTCTGAGGGTATATGCCCAGTAGTGGGATTGCTGGGTCGTATGGTAGTTCTATTTTTAGATTTTAAGGAACCTCCATACTGTTCTCCATAGTGGCTGTATCCATTTACATTCCCACCAACACTGCAAGAGGGTTCCCTTTTCTCCACACCCTCTTCAGCATTTATTGTTTCTAGATTTTTTGATGATGGCCATTCTGACCGGTGTGAGATGATATCTCACTGTAGATTTGATTTGCATTTCTCTAATGATTAATGATGTTGAGCATTCTTTCATGTGTTTGTTGGCAATCTGTAAATCTTCTTTGGAGAAATGTCTATTTAGGTCTTCTGCCCATTTTTGGATTGGGTTATCTGTTTTTTTGTTATTGAGGTGCATGAGCTGCTTGTAAATCTTAGAGATTAATCCTTTGTCAGTTGCTTCAATTGGAAATATTTTCTCCCATTCTGAGGGTTGTCTTTTGGTCTTGTTTACGGTTTCCCTTGCTGTGCAAAAGCTTTTAAGTTTAATTTGGTCCCATTTGTTTATTTTTCTTTTTATTTCCTTTTCTCTAGGAGCTGGGTCAAAAAGGATCTTGCTGTGATTTATATCATACAGTGTTCTGCCTATGTTTTCCTCTAAGAGTTTGATAGTGTCTGGCCTTACCTTTAGGTCTTTAATCAATTTTGAGTTTATTTTCGTGTATGGTGTCAGGGAGTGTTCTAATTTCATACTTTTACATGTACCTGTCCATTTTGCCCAGCACCACTTACTGAAGAGGCTGTCTTTTCTGCACTGTATATGTTTGACTCCTTTACCAAAGATAAGGTGACCATATGTGCGTGGCTTTATCTCTGGGCTTTCAATCCTGTTCCATTGATCTATGCTTCTGTTTTTGTGCCAGTACCATACTGTCTTGATTACTGTAGCTTTGTAGTATAGTCTGAAGTCAGGGAGCCTGATTCCTCCAGCTCCATTTTTCTTTCTCAAGATTGCTTTGGCTATTCGGGGTCTTTTGTTTTTCCATATAAATTGTGAAATTTTTTGTTCTAGTTCTGTGAAAAATGCCAGTGGTAATTTGATAGGGATTGCATTGAATCTGTAGATTGCTTTGGGTAGTAGAGTCATTTTCACAAGGTTGATTCTTCCAATCCAAGAACATGGTATATCTCTCCATCTATTTGTATCATCTTTCATTTCTTTCATCAGTGTCATAATTTTCTGCATACAGGTTTTTTGTCTCCTTAGGTAGGTTTATTCCTAGATATTTTATTCTTTTTGTTGCAATGGTAAATGGGAGTGTTTTCTTAATTTCACATTCAGATTTTTCGTCATTAGTGTATAGAAAAGCAAGAGATTTCTGTGCATTAATTTTGTATCCTGCTACTTTACCAAATTCATTGATTAGCTCTAGTAGTTTTCTGGTAGCATCTTTAGGATTCTCTATGTATAATATCATGTCATCTGCAAACAGTGACAGCTTTTCTTCTTCTTTTCCGATTTGGACTCCTTTTATTTATTTTTCTTCTCTGATTGTTGTGGCTAAAACTTCCAAAACTATGTTGAATAATAGTGGTGAGTGTGGGCAACCTTGTCTTGTTCCTGATCTTAGTGGAAATGGTTTCAGTTTTGCACCATTGAGGATGATGTTGGCTGTGGGTTTGTCATATATGGCCTTTATTATGTTGAGGAAAGTTCCCTCTATGCCTACTTTCTGCAGGACTTTTATCATAAATGGGTGTTGAATTTTGTCGAAAGCTTTCTCTGCATCTATTGAGACGATCATGTTGTTATTCCCCTTCAATTTGTTAATATGGTGTATCACGTTGATTGATTTGCATATATTGAAGAATCCTTGCATTCCTGGAATAAACCCCACCTGATCATGGTGTACGATCCTTTTACTGTGCTGTTGGATTCTGTTTGCTAGTATTTTGTTGAGGATCTTTGCATCTCTGTTCATCAGGGATATTGGCCTGTAGTTTTCTTTCTTTGTGCCATCTTTGTCTGGTTTTGGTATCAGGGTGATGGTGGCCTTGTAAAATGAGTTGGGGAGTGTTCCTCCCTCTGCAATATTTTGGAAGAGGTTGAGAAAGATAGCTGTTAGCTCTTCTCTAAATGTTTGATAGAATTAGCCTGTGAAGCCATCTGGTCCTGGGTTTTTGTTTGTTGGAAGATTTTAAATCACGCATTCACTTTCAGTGCTTGTGATTGGTCTGTTCATAGTTTCTATTTCTTCCTGGTTCAATCTCGGCAGGTTGTGCATTTCTAAGAATTTGTCCATTTCTTCCAGGTTGTCCATTTTATTGGCATAGAGTTCCTTGCAGTAATCTCTCATGATCGTTTGTATTTCTGCAGTGTCAGTGGTTACTTCTCCTTTTTCATTTCCAATTCTATAGATTTGAGTCTTCTCCTTTTTTTTTCTTGATGAGTCTGGGTAATGGTTTATCAATTTTGTTTATTTTCTCAAAGAACCAGCTTTTAGTTGTATTGATCTTTGCTATTGTTTCCATCATTTCTTTTTCATTTATTTCTGATCTGATCTTTATGATTTCTTTCCTTCTACTATCTTTTGGGGTCTTTTTGTTCTTCTTTCTCTAATTGCTTTAGGTGCAAGGTTAGGTTGTTTATTCGAGATGTTTCCTGTTTCCTGAGGTCGGCTTGTATTGCTATAAACTTCCCTCTTAGAACTGCTTTTGTTGTATCCCATAGGTTTTGGGTCGTCGTGTCTCCATTGTCATTTGTTTCTAGGTATTTTTTTGATTTCCCGTTTGATTTCTTCAGTGATCACTTGGTTATTAAGTAGTGTATTGTGTAGCCTCCATGTGTTTGTATTTTTAACAGATCTTTTCCTGTAATTGATACCTAGTCTCATAGCATTGTGGCCGGAAAAGATACTTATTACAATTTCAATTTTCTTAAGTTTACCAAGGCTTGATTTGTGACCCAAGATATGTTCTATCCTGGAGAATTTTCCATGAGCAGTTGAGAAAAATGTGTATTCTGTTGTTTTTGGGTGGAATGTCCTATAAATATCAATTAAGTCCATCTTGTGTAATGTATCATTTAAAGCTTGTGTTACCTTATTTATTTTCAACTTGGATGATCTGTCCATTGGTGAAAGTGAGGTGTTAAAGTCCCCTACTCTGATTGTGTTACTGTCGATTTCCCCTTTTATGGCTGTTAGTATTTGCCTTCTGTATTGAGGTGCTCCTATATTGGGTGCATAAATATTTACAATTGTTCTACCTTCTTCTTGGATCTATCCCTTGATCATTATATAGTGTCCTTCTTTGTCTCTTGTAATAGTCTTTATTTTAAAGTCTATTTTGTCTGATATGAGAACTGCTACACCAGCTTTTTTTTTTATTTCCATTTGCATGGAATATCTTTTCCATCCCCTCACTTTCAGTCTGTATGTGTCTCTAGGTCTAAAGGGGGTCTCTTGTAGACAGCATATATATGGGTCTTGTTTTTGTATCCATTCAGCCAGTCTGTGTCTTTTGGTGGGAGCATTTAATCCATTTACATTTCAGGTAATTATCGATATGTATATTCCTATTCCCATTTTCTTAAATGTTTTGGGTTTGTTATTGTAGGTGTTTTCCTTCTCTTGTGTTTCTTGCCTTAGAGAAGTTCTTTTAGCATTTGTTGTAAAGCTGGTTTGGTGGTGCTGAACTCTCTCAGCTTTTGCTTGTCTGTAAAGGTTTTAATTTCACCATCAAATCTGAATGAGATCCTTGCTGGGTAGAGTCATCTTGGTTGTAGGTTTTTCTCCTTCATCACTTTAAATATGTTCTGCCACTCCCTTCTGGCTTGCAGAGTTTCTGCTGAAAGATCAGCTGTTAACCTTATGGGGATTCCCTTGTGTGTTATTTGTTGTTTTTCCCTTGCTGCTTTTAATATGTTTTCTTTATATTTAATTTTTGATAGTTGATTAATATGTCTTGGCGTGTTTCTCCTTGGATTTATCCTGTATGGGACTCTCTGTGCTTCCAGGACTTGATTAACTCTTTCCTTTCCCATATTAGGGAAGTTTTCAACTATAATCTCTTCAAATATTTTATCAGTCCCTTTCTTTTTCTCTTCTTCTTATGAGACCCGTATAATTCGAATGTTGGTGCATTTACCGCTGTCCCAGAGGTCTCTGAGACTGTCCTCAGTTCTTTGCATTCTTTTTTCTTTATTCTGCTCTGCAGTAGTTATTTCCACCGTTTTATCTTCCAGGTCACTTATCCGTTCTTCTCCCTCAGTTATTCTGCCATTGATCCCTTCTAGAGTATTTTTAATTTCACATTTATTGTGCTTTTCATTGTTGCTTGGTTCCTCTTTAGTTCTTCTATGTCCTTGTTAAACGTTTCTTGCATTTTGTCTATTCTATTTCCAAGATTTTGGATCATCTTTACTATCATTATTCTGAATCCTTTTTCAGGTAGACTGCCTATTTCCTCTTCGTTTATTAGGTCTGGTGTGTTTTTACCTTGTTCCTTCATCTGCTTTGTGTTTTTCTGTCTTCTCATTTTGCTTCTCTGACTGTGTTTGGGGTCTCCTTTTTGGAGGCTGCAGGATTGTACTTCCTGTTGTTTTTGATATCTGTCCCCAGTGGCTAAGATTGGTTCAGTGGGTTGTGTAGGCTTCCTGGTGGAGGGGACTAGTGCCTGTGTTCTCGTGGATGAGGCTGGATCTTGTGTTTCTATTGGAAACGTCCACATCTGCTCGTGTGTTTTGGGGTGTCTGTGGCCTTATTATGATTTTTGGCAGCCTCTCTGCTAATGGATGGGGCTGTGTTCCTCTCTTACTAGTTGTTTGGCATAGGGTGTCTAGCACTGTAGCTTGCTGGTCGTTGAGTGAAGCTGGGTCTTGGTGTTGAGATGGAGATCTCTGGGATATTTTCGTCGTTTGGTATTACGTGGAGCTTTGAGGTCTCTTGTGGACCAGTGTCCTGAAGTTGGCGCTCCCCCCTCAGAGGCACAGCCCTGATGCCTGGCTGGAGCACCAAGAGCCTTTCATCTACACGGCTCAGAATAAAGGGGAGAAAAAATAGAAAGAAAGAAATAAAGAGGATAAAATAAAATAAAGTAAGATAAATAAAATAAAGTTATTAAAATAAAAAATAAAAAATTATTAACAAAAAACGAAAAAACATTTTTAAGTAAAAAAAAACTAAAAAACAAAAACGGTTGGACAGAACCCTAGGACAAATGGTGAAAGTAAAGCTATACAGACAAAATCTCACACAGCAGCATACACATACACACTCACAATAAGAGAATAAGGTGAAAAAATAATGTATCTTGCTCCCAAAGTCCACCTCCTCAATTTGGGATGATTCATTGTCTATTCAGGTATTCCACAGATGCAGGTACATCAGGCTGTTCATGAAGCTTTAATCCACTGCTTCTGAGGCTGCTGGGAGAAATTTCCCTTTCTCTTCTTTGTTTGCACAGCTTCCAGATTTCAGCTTTGGATTTGGACCGGCCTCTGCATGTAGGTCACCTGAGGGCATCTGTTCTTCGCTCAGACAGGACGGCGTTAAAGGAGCTGCTGCTTCAGGGGTTCTGGCTCACTCAGGCCGGGGGAAGGGGAGGGTACAGATGCGGGGCAAGCCTGCGGCAGCAGAGGTCTACATGACGTTGCAGCAGCCTGAGGAGCACCATGCGTTTTCCCGGGGAAGTTGTCTCTGGATCACGGGACCCTGGCAGTGGCGGGCTGCACAGGCTCCTGGGAGGGGCAGTGTGGATAGTGATCTGTGCTTGCACACAGGCTTCTTGGTGGCGAAAGCAGCAGCCTTCACGTTTCATGCCCGTCTCTGGGGTCTGCGCTGATAACCGCAGCTTGTTCCCGTCTCTGGAGCTCATTTAGGCGGCGCTCTGATTCCCCTCTCCTCACGCACCAGGAAACAAAGAGGCAAGAAAATGTCTCTTGCCTGTTCGGCAGCTCCAGACCTTTTCCCGGACTCCCTCCCAGCTAGGTGTGGTGCACTAACCCCTTCAGGCTGTGTTCTCACCGCCAACCCCAGTCTTCTCCCTGGGATCCAACCGAAGCCCTAGCCTCAGCCCCCAGCCCCTGCCCGCCCCGTTGGGTGAGCAGACAATCCTCTCGGGCTGGTGAGTGCTGGTCAGCACCGCTCCTCTTTACGGGAATCTCTCCACTTTGCTCTCCGCACCCCGTTTGCTGCTCTCTCCTCTGTGTCTCTGAAGCTGCCCCCCTCTGCCACTCGCAGTCTCCGCTTTCAAAGGGGCTTCCTAGTGTGTGGAAACCTTTCCTCCTTCACACCTCCCTCCCACTGGTGCAGGTCCCGTCCCTGTTCTTTTGTCTCTGTTGATTCTTTTTCCTTTTGCCCTACCCAGGTACCTGGGGAGTTTCTTGCCTTTTGGGAGGTCTGATGTCTTCTGCCAGCGTTCAGTGGGTGTTCTATAGGAGCAGTTCCATGTGTAGATGTATTTCTGTTGTATATGTGGGGAGGAAGGTGATCTCTGCGTCTTACTATTCCTCCATCTTCTCCTCTCTCCCCTGACAATGTTTTTGAAGTAATTTAACATACCAAATAAACTTAGTTTGACATTCCTCTCTGAGATGTCTCAGAGATGTTCTTTTGAAGTATCCCAGAGTCAGCTGGAGGGTAAAAAGCTTTAGTCAGATTTTGATATTTGGGAAGTTTGTTAAAAATATCAAAAAGGTTTTAAAACACAACAGGAACATAGTTCACTGTGAAACAATACTTATTCATACTTATTCATTTAACCAAAGTCTCAAAACGATTGAAAGAAAACAAATATGAATCACCTAAGGGCACAGAAACTCATGCAATCTGTTAACAAAAAGGAGCACTTCTGAAACAGCCGTGTGGGGGTTCGAGTCCCCATCAGGGTTTTGACAGTTTTGTTTGAGTCCCAGCCATGTGGGTTTAGGTCCCATTGTGGGTTTAGGTCCTATTGTGGGTTTAGGCTGAGTTTGAGTCCCAGCACATGGATTCAATTCCCAGTCTGAGGTGCACAGTTTCAGCTGGTGACCACGATAAAGCTGGCACGGTGATAAAGGAAGAAAATGTTGAGAGTTAGGTCTTGATCCTTAAGAGACCCATGGGACGCCACGAGCCAGGTAACTAGGGAGGATGCTCTGCTGATATCTGCTCATTTTTGACCAGTGGGTCAACCCCATATGCTTATGCACATCCAACAGCAGGTCCAGGACAGAACTATTAATCTCTATATACTCTTCTCCTTGACTCTGAGGTTTTTCTTCTACATTCTTACATTCTTGTTCATTCCTACTCTATTTCTTTCTTTCTTTCTTTCTTCTGTTAACCCTAGAAGACATGTGTGGCTACCAAGGTGTACTTTTCATTGCTTTTACTCTTCTCCCTCTGACCCTTACAAATGCGGACCCTTTATTCCCAACTTACAGCTAAACCAACTCCCACTCATTGTCAACACTACTGGGGATGTCTCCTGTGCCGTTTCTTTGTGACAACTCTTTGGGCGCTAACACCTCATTGGGAGACTACCTTGGAAAGGATACCATCTAAAATCCTAAGTGCTAATATTGATCAAATTGTGCGGTGGATTTTGACTTAACAATAGAATTTTGGATAACTCGGGAGTTAGAGAGACTTCACCTCCATCACCTCAGGCTTGTCTGAAATGGGTCAGGCTGTGTCAATCCCAGCCAATACTCCTCTGAGCCATATACTCTGGGATTGGGAATGATTTGGACAACAGGAATTAAAAGGAAAAAACTTAGTAGGTTATGTAATCAGGTTTGGCCACAATATGAGTTAGGAAATTTAAAATGGCATGAAGTACCTTATGTTCAAATTTTCATGGCCTGTATCTAGGCAATGGAACACAAAAGGAATTTAAGGCACGTGTAGCTTGGAGGGATAACTCTAGGAAGGACACAGAGGACATTTTAACTGACCCACCCTACAGGGCCATGGATCCCTAATGAACGTGGATCCCTCCTCCCCCGAGGTACAGGCCCTTTTGGCTATGGATTTCATAGCCCAGTCTGCTCCAGAAATCAGGGGCAAAATTCAGAAAACAACTGCTGGTCCTCAGACTCCAATGAATGATTTGTTCCAATTGACTCATTTGGTTTTCAGTAATAGGGATATGGCCAAAAAGGCTGAATGCACCCAGAGAAATATGCAAAAGGCCCGAATGATTGCAGTGACTTTGTCCACTCATAGACCACCAAAGGGGAAGCTGGCTTTTCTGGGCCAATCTGGCCATGGCTGACAACAAGGCCCACGTGTACACATACAAGGCCAGTGTATCCTGTGTGGACAAAAGGGACACTGGAGGGAGGACTGTGATTGCTGTGCCCTTTGCAAACAGCCATCACATTGGAAGAGGGAATGCCCCAGATGCCAGAGAGTGATGGGGCCCCCTCAGCCACTGATGGTTTTGCAATCAGAAAAATGAGGTGGTCCAAGGCCGAAAGTGTCTCTGCCTAGAGATACTATCTACATAACTAATGTCAAGCCTTGGGTGGTCATTAATGTGGTGGGCCACTTGATAGAATTTCTTATAGACACTGGTGCAACCTTCTTGGTCTTAACCCAAAGGATTGGAAACCTTAGCAATCATAAGAAATACATAATGGGGTTGTTAGGGAAGCGACAGGGGCACACTTTCCTAGAACCCCTTTTGTGCAAGTTCATTTGCCGGCTGTTTTTATATTCCTTTCTGTTTGTGCCTGACTGTCCCATCCCTTTAATGTGAAGAGATTTATTAACTAAGTGAGGGGCCACTCTGGTTCTCAAAGGGCAAGGGAACCACCCTCATCACCAATTGGTTCTAACAAAAAGCAAAAAGGAACAGATAAAATCTGAAGCTAAAATGGAAGCCTTAGTAGACCCTGGAATGTGGAATACTGAGGTTCCAGGCTTGGCCAAAGATATCCAGCCAGTGATTATTAAGTAAAAAGGGTTATATAGTGTCTAAATATAAGATACAAATTTCTTAAACCTAGGGAAGATCCTCAAAAATGTTTGTAAGTAGATTACCAAAATAGGAGGCCACCAGTCTGACTAAACTGACCATAGCTGATATTCAGAGCCTGATAGGAATTTTGAAAGAGGCCTTCTCCCCTAAGCTAAATGAGGAAAAGTAAAGCTTTCCAACATAGGTGAATGGGTATGTCAGTCCTTCAATATCATTGAGGTAACCACCCAATTCTTTGAAAAACAAAACAAAACTGTCCTTGTTTTACAAAGGTAGTCTTTACAGGAGCAGAGGTGTGGCTCCAAAAATAATCCAAAGCCCACTAATCCTTTTACCACTCCCCAAACCTTCCCTATTTATCTTAAGAGGCTTGTAAGTATTAAACAAAGGGGAAACAAAGTCATCCTAGGAGGAACTTGCCTGTACCTTTGAGATACAGATGTCCTATCTGGTCTTCTAAGAAACCCTTATCTCTGTCATCCTTTTAAATGCAAATTTTAAAAAAGAGGGTAAAGTAATTTAGAACTGGACTTGTCAAGGATAAATAGAAATCCTAAGTGTATTTTCTATAAGCACTAGTAAAAAGGGTTTAGCCATCTAGATTGGTGACCTTGATTTGTTCCATCTGCCAGAAACCCAATTTGAATCCAACCCCTTGTAACTGTTGGATTTTATGTTGTACCTGACTCAGGACTGTAATTTTGGAATGGGAACAATGAGACCTCTGTTTTTATGTTTTCATATGTATCTATATGTGTGTTGTAGGTGTATGGTATTGCCAAAAATTAATTCATAGAAGAGCTCTACTTAATTGGCTTTTAAAAAATCAAACACTTACATAAATACTCAGAAGTAAAAAATAATCTGGCCAGAATGAATTTCAGTTTCATGTCATCTGGAAAATATTCAGTGCTAAACTGATATCTGGTATGAAGGTGGCTTAAACTTGTTGGTTTGATTAATATAGATATGTCTTTAGAGTCATCAATGTTGAGTATAATACTTCTGTTGTACCTAGGTTTACTGGAGGTCAAATAAAACCTTATTCTATCTGTTATAAATCTGTCAAGAAGAAAAGTAACTCAATGTGAAAAAAAAAACTTTTAAGGAAAGTAAGATGTATGTTTTCAGTAAAAGAAGGTGGGAGGAATGAGAATGAAAAATACTGAAAACAATAATACGTGATCAGGATTTTCTAAGATTGGACTGAATTTAGCTGAGTAAATGGATTTTATTAGGAATGGGCTAGAACAAGACTGGATTTGGTTTCTTCCTCCAAAGCGTTCTTGAAATTCTGCTTTTGACAACAGACTGTGTGAGTTTCTTTGCCTTTAAGTGATCTGTATTTGCTTCTGAGATCTTTTGTAACTTTGGTTAAGGAATAAGTATTGTCTCACAGTGACCTATGATCTTATTTGACCAACTGTTTTAACACTTTTTGACAAACTTCCCAAATATCAAATTTTAATTAAATTTCTTTTGATTTCCAGCTAACTTTGGGATACTTTAGAGGTCCCCTGAGGTATCTTAAAGAAAAATATTTAACTAAGATTACTTGGTATGTTAAGTTAAAGGTAATCATTCATAATTCTGGTTATTGTAGCCAAGTTTCTTTATTGATTACACTGTAATCAAATGTTTAACCATGTCTTTTAAGTCTTTTGTCATTTATAGATATTTTTGTACTCTGATGCTGTTACAAAAAGTGCTTCCTCATCAAGGAAATTCACAGAAAGGCTATGGAAACAGTTACAACAGTTCCACACCAAGATGATGGCTATGCAAGGATTCCAGCCCATACTGATTTAAAACAAGAAGGTGTCCTGCCCCTGGAACCCCTAGGTCAGGCACCCAGGGATTTTTACTCCCTGACAGGCAGGGTTGACACCCCTACTCAGTCTTGAAGCAGTTACAGAAGACCATCGCCCTTCTGCTTCCCATAAGAATATAGGAGTAAAATCTCTGAGGGGGGAATGAAACAGGAGGGAAGGGGACAGGGCACAACCTTTGAAAGAATGACATAGCCTGAGGACGTGACATAAACTGATTAGAACCAAATGGGTCCAACCTGGCAAACAAGTCAACTTCCACTAGACCTTGAGCCTCAGTATATGCTCACTGTAACACATCAACAAGCTAAATGACACACCCACAGTCCCCATGACAGTTCCAACACTGACCATAAGGATCAAAAAATGGGCAGTCGCCCAACTCCTGGAAATCCCCGTCCCTTCCTGAAATAGCTGGAATACTCCTCCCACTCATTAGCCTATGAAATTATCCACCCCTATAAAAACTGACAACCCCATACACTGGTACATTTCTCACCTTCTGAGATGGCCCACACTCTGTCTGTGGAGTGTGTTTCTTTCTACATAAATCCACTTCTTCCCTATCACTTTGTCTCTCACTGAATTATTTCTGCAATCAAGAACCTGAGCTTCATTAAGTCCTGAAACCAGGTGTGTGATCTCAGTTGGAAGACTGTGGGTTTTGCCCAGGTTCAAGTACCAGCCATGTGGGTTCAAGTCCCAGTCAGGGTTTAGGCTGGGTTTGTGTCCCAACACATGGGCTCAAGTCCCAATCTGAGGTGCACAGTTTCACTTCTAACAGAGAGAGATCAAATTCTAATCTTGTATTAGAATCCATTTACTCAGTTAAATTCAATCTAAATTTAGTTAATCCTGACCATGTACAAAACTTTCTCAGTAAACTGTAATTCCATCCCTTATACCTTCTTAACTGAAAACACACATTCTACCATACTGAAATATTTTATTATTTTCAGTAGCTTTAATTACATATTTAAATTAGAATCCCTGACTCTTAAAAACCTTAATTTCTAATGAAAACCAAGAGGCAAGTAATAGTTACCAAAATCTGGAGAAACTATTTTAGAGGATTTTTAGAATATAATCATTCTTCTAGTGTTTACCTAAAAGCTCTTATTGTTGCCAAAATCTTGGCTCTCTGTGCACCAATGCCAAACAGAAATACGGAGACAGACTTATGGAGGAGAAATTAAGAGTGGCTTTATTTCTTTGCCAGGCAGAGAGAGAACACAGCAGGCTAGCGCCTCAAGAACTGTGCACCCCTCATTGGGGAATAGGGATAGGTTATATAGTCAGTGGTAGTGCTCAGAGGTATGTGATAAAGATCAAGGCAGTAACAGTCTTGCATTCTTCTTTCTTCTGCAAAGTTTCAAAAGGGTGGGGTTGCTGACAAGATTAGGGTGTGTGCAGAGTCTCTGGTGGTCTTGGGTCTCCTAATCTTGATGAGCTTCTCTGGTCTCTTTAATCTTGCCTCAGGTGTTTTCATGGCTGCTCCTCCCTTGACTAGTAACAGTTCAAATCTGCCCTTTGGAACTCAGGGAAGGTCATGGAGGCTGGAGTCTTGCCTACAAGAAACTGGGGACAAAAAGGCCTCCCTGCCCAGGAACCCCACAGGGCCCTGCTTGGCATCATTATCTTGTTTACATTGACTTTATTTTTTTTTTTAATTTACTTATTTTATTTTTTTGTTTTTGGCTGTGTTGGGTCTTTGTTGCTGTGTGCGGGCTGCTCTCTAGTTGCGGTGAGCAGGGGCTACTCTTCATTGGGGTGTGCGGGCTTCTCATTGTAGTGGCTTCTCTTGTTGAGGAGAATGGACTCTAGGTACATGGACTTCAGTAGTTGTGGTACTTGGTTTCAGTAGTTGTGGCATGTGGGCTCTAGAGCGCAGGCTCAGTGGTTGTGGTGCACAGGCTTAGTCACTCTGTGGCATGTGAGATTTTCCCAGACCAGGGCTTGAATCCGTGTCCACTGCATTGGCAGGCGGATTCTTAACCACTGTGCCACCAGGGAAGCCCTAAATTGACTTTAAAGTTTCATCAGATCAAGTTATTTTCTTGCTGACAAATTTGCAATACATATAACAAGATTTCATTTAACTTCTATTAAACCTAGGTGCAGTGAAAATACTACACTTAATGTTGATGTCTCTAAAGACATGTCTATATTAATTACATCAACAGACTTAGACATTAATGCCAGGTGTTAATTTAATACTAAATATGTCCCAGTTCACGTGAACCTGAAACTCATTTAGCTTAATTTCTCTTGTATTTAGAATTGTTTGGTTTGTAAGCACTTACTTTTCTTTAAGCCAATTAAATAGAGCTCATTTAGAGATTAACCTCAGCAATGTTATCCAAAGACAAAGACACATACAAACACACTAAGAGATAGACATCATAGTTCTCATTTCAAGATTTCAGCCCTGAGTCAGGTACAGCAATGTAAAACCCATCAGTTTACAAAAGAGGTTGGATTAGCCACCACCAGTCCCTCCCATCAGGAAACTTGCATAAACCTCTTAGATAGCCTCATCCACCAGAGGGCAGACAGCAAAAACAAGAAAAACTACAATCCTGCAGCTTGTGGGAAAAAAAACCACATTCACAGAAAGATAGACAAGATGAAAACACAGAGGGCTATGTACCACATGAAGAAACAAGATAAAACCCCAGAAAAACAACTAAATGAAGTGGAGATAGGCAACCTTCCAGAAAAAGAATTCAGAATAATGATAGTGAAGATGATCCAGGACCTTGGAAAAGAATGGAGGCAAAGATCGAGAAGATGCAAGAAATATTTAACAAAGACCTACAAGAATTAAAGAACAAACAAACAGAGAGGAACAATACAATAACTGAAATGAAAACTACACTAGAAGGAATCAATAGCAGAATAACTGAGGCAGAAGAAGGGATAAGTGACCTGGAAGACAGAATGGTGGGATTCACTGCTGTGGAACAGACTAAAGAAAAAATAATGAAAAGAAATGAAGACAGCCTAAGAGACCTCTGGGACAGCATTAAATGCAACAACATTTGCATTATAGGGGTCCCAGAAGGAGAAGAGAGAGAAAGGACCTGAGAAAATATTTGAAGAGATTATAGTTGAAAACTTCCCTAACATGGGAAGGGAAATAGCCATGCAAGTCCAGGAAGCACAGTGAGTCCCATACAGGAAAAACCCAAGGAGGAACACGCCAAGACACATAGTAATCAAACTGGCAAAAATTGAAGACAAAAAAATATTATTGAAAACAGCAAGGGGAAAAAAACAAATAACATACAAGGGAACTCCCATAAGGTTAACAGCTGATTTCTCAGCAGAAGTTCTACAAGCCAGAAGGGAGTGGTATGATATACTTAAAGTGATGAAAGGGAAGAAACTAAAATCAAGATTACTGTACCCAGCAAGGATCTCATTCAGATTCGATGGAGAAAACAAAAGCTTTACAGACAAGCAAAAGCTAAGAGAATTCAGCACCACCAAACCAGTTCTACAACAAATGCTAAAGGAACTTCTCTAAGTGGGAAACACAAGAATAGAAAACGACCTACAAAAACAAAGCCAAAACAATTAAGAAAATGGTCATAGGAACATACATATTGATAATTACCTTAAACGTGAATGGATTAAATACTCCAACCAAAAGACACAGGCTTGCTGAATGGATACAAAAACAAGACCCATATATATGCTGTCTACAGGAGACCCACTTCAGACCTAGGGACACATACAAATTGAAAGTGAGGGGATGGAAAAAGTTATTCCATGCAAAGGGAAATCAAAAGAAAGCTGGAGTAACAATACTCATATCAGATAAAATAGACTTTAAAATAAAGAAGGTTTACAAGAGACAAGGAAGGACACTACATAATGATCAAGGGATCAATCCAAGATATAACAATTATAAATATTTATGCACCCAACATAGGAGCACCTCAATACATAAGGCAACAGCTAACAGCTCTAAAAGAGGAAATCAACAGTAATACACTAATAGTGGGGGACTTTAACACCTCACTTACACCAATAGACGCTCATCCAAACAGAAAATTAATAAGGAAACACAAGCTTTAAATGACACAATAGACCAGATAGATTTAATTGATATTCATAGGACATTCCATCCAAGAACACCAGATTACACTTTCTTCTGAAGTGCACATGGAACATTCTCCAGGATTGATCACATCTTGGGTCACAAATCAAGCCTCAGTAAATTTAAGAAAATTGAAATCATATCAAGCATCTTTTCTGACCACAATGCTATGAGATTAGAAATGAATTACAGGGAAAAAAACGTAAAAACACAAACACATGGAGGCTAAACAATGCATTTCTAAATAACCAAAAGATCACTGAAGAAATCAAAGAGAAAATCAAAAAATACCTAAAGACAAATGACAAAGAAAACACGATGATCCAAAACCTATGGGATGCAGCAAAAGCAGTTCTAAGAGGGAAGTTTATAGAAATAAAATCCTACCTAGAGAAACAAGAAAAATCTCAAATAAACAATCTAAACTTACACCTAAAGGAACTAGAGAAAGAAGAACAAGCAAAACCCAAAGTTACAGAAGGAAAGAAATCATAAAGATCAGAGCAGAAATAAATGAAATAGAAACAAAGAAAACAATAGCAAAGATCAATAAAACTAAAAGCTGGTTCTTTGAGAAGGTAAACAAAATTGATAAACCATTAGCCAGACTCATCAAGAAAAAGAGGGAGAGGACTCAAATCAATAAAATTAGAAATTTTATTGAAATTAGAAAAAGAAGTTACAACAGACACTGCAGAAATGCAAAGCATGCTAAGAGACTACTACAAGCAACTCTATGCCAATAAAATGGACAACCTGGAAGAAATGGACAAATTCTTAGAAAGGTATAACCTTCCAAGACTGAACCAGGAAGAAATAGAAAATATGAACAGACCAATCACAAGTAATGAAATTGAAACTGTGATTAAAAATCTTCCAACAAACAGAAGTCCAGGACCAGATGGCTTCACAGGTTAATTCTATCAAACATTTAGAGAAGAGCTAACACCCATACTTCTCAAACTCTTCCCAAAAAATTGCAGAGGAAGGAACACTCCCAAACTCATTCTATGAGGCTACCATCACCCTGATACCAAAACCAGACAAAGATACTACAAAAAAAGAAAATTACAGACCAATATCACTGATGAATATAGATGCAAAAATCCTCAACAAAATACTAACAAACAGAATCCAACAACACATTAAAAGGATCATACACCATGACCAAGTGGGATTTATCCCAAGGATACAAGGATTCTTCAATATACACAAATCAATCAGGGTGGTACACCATATTAACAAATTGAAGAATAAAAACCATATGATCATCTCAATAGATGCAGAAAAAAGCTTTTGACAAAAAAAAAGAGGTTGGATTAAAGTTGGGTTTCTGGCAGATGGAAAAAAATCAAGCTCACTTGTCTAGATGGCTAAACCCTTTTACCTAATATTTTTGGAAAACATGTCAAGTTCTAAATTACTGTACCCTGTTTTTCAAAATTTGCATTTTAAAAAGATGGTAGAGAAAGGGTTCCTGAGAAGACCAGATAGGACATTTGCATCAAAGATACAGGCAAGTTTCTCCTAGGATGACTTTATTTCCCCTTTGTTTAATATTTAGAAGCCTCTTAAGATAAATAGGGGAGGTTTTGGGAGTGGTAAAAGGATTTGTGGGCTTTGAATTATTTTTGGAGCCACACTTCTGGTCCTGTAAAGACTATACTTGTAAAACAAGTGACAGTTTTGTTTTTCTGATTCCCCAGACTTTTGATTATAGGAGAAAGTCCTGGACATAAGGGAACCTCAGTCCATTTTCCCAATCTGTGGCAATAAAAATCTCATTGTAAGAGACCAATTTTTAGGCCAGTTTTCTTTGGTATTGGATCACAGCTGTAGGTCGACCAGTCATTTGGTTTCCCAAGGGGCTCGCAGTTGGGGGTGGAACTTTAGAGGAAGTGCTTCCCATTTTAGTTCGAGCAGTTAGTACCAGATATCTCCGTGCTCAAACCAAAGTAACCAAACCAAAACCTCACCAGCCGGAAGTAACACTCAAAGTAAAACAGATGACAAAGAGATGCCCAGGAATCAAAAGCCAAATGGCAAAAATGCCCCAAAAGTGACTTCCCAGTCCCACTAGAACTGTGACCTTTGTCCAAAGTGGCACCTTGCAAATGGAAGAACTCCGCAAATGGAACTGAAGTTCCCCAAATGGACAAGATCAAAAAGGCCCCTGTGGGACCCTGATGTCAAGCTGTTCTGACAAAAAAGTTATTTGAGCATTTAATTACAAAGAAGATCTTGTCCCCAAAAGGGGGATTGGACACTATGGCATATATAAAAAGCTATGTTTCAGAGTGAGGTCCCCTTGTTGGTGTTCTAGAGGTTGTAAGAATGAACGGTTTTGTGTGTCTCCACAGACTCCCGTGACCAGGATACACTGAGATGTTTTCTGTGTCACCTTGGTGTTTACCACAGAATATGTGGCACCCATATCTATTAGAAAGTCAATCAACTTGTTCCCCACTGTCAAAGTTACCGGGGACTCCTGAGGCAAAATCAGAATTGGACACCTCAAGTCCAAGGGAGTCCCTTGGCCTCTTATAGGATATCGGCCCAAGGGAAATTGCCCTGCTGTGGAAGTGGCTCCCGGTCCCAATTGGGTGCCCTGTTGGGTCTTAGATGGTGATGCTAAACCAGATCCCTGTGCCCCGGGGGTTACCATAGAAACTTCTATTTGATCCCCCTGGGTAGGGGAAACAGGAGGTGGTGAATATGTTGGTGGCATGGGGAGTGGGGCAGTTGCAACAACTGCCAGTGCAGCCTGCTCAGCCACCGGGGAGCTGGATAGGCTGGGGAGGTGGGTTTTAAGTTTTGAAATAACATGTCCCCACTCATTTCTCCCTCTTTCCCTTGTAGAATGGGTTTCCCCTTGGGTTTCCTTTCAGACCGTTGCACCATAAGGTGGCAGTCCTCTGACTCGTTTTCCTCCTGATGAGATAGCATAAATGCTTCTACATATGGAATCTCATCTCTTTTCCCTTCTCTTTTGCAAAACACTTCTAACTGTGAGGTCGTATAATAACTGAGGGAGCCATTCAGGGGCCATTCCTCTTCTGACCCTAACACATATTGGGTCCACACCCTATTAAAATAGTATATCATGTCTTTCTTAGTCATAAGCTCATGGCTATGTTTTGCCCATTTATCTAATATACGCCCCAAAGAGCTCTCCTTCTGGATAGATGTAGTATTTTCCATTTTTACAAGTTTGATAACACCAAAACAAAGAAAATGTAGACAAATTCCAACACAAAAGGCACAAATTCTAACACCGATGCACACAAAACCAACGAACTAGTTCCCAAATCAGGTGACTTACCCTACAAAACGAGCGAACTAGCTCCCAATGAACTGGTTCCCAAAATCAGGTAGAGTCCAACAACAATTCCCTTCTCCAACAGGGCATCCCAACCTAATTGGCTTGTCCCGTAAAGGAAAAGCCCAAATTGAGGGGGGATATGTTCCCAGTGTGCATGCTGGAGCGACTTGCCCTCCAAAATCAAATTGAGTCCGACTCATAGAAGTTTGCTGGTTCCTTGCTTCAACTGCCAAGTGCTGGGGTAGCTGGTGCTGCTTCAGGGAATTTTGAAGGGAAGATCCTCAGGACAAATTATCCTGGCAGCTGCTAGGGTCTTGCCCCAATATTCCCAGACTGGGGCCGGCTAGCCACGAGCAGCAAGGCTCCTGGCTGGCTAAGCCATATTTGTTACTGAGTCCAAGCTCGCTCTGCTCACTTCATGACAGGCCAATAAATCAGAGATGAGGTGTTGAGGCAAGGAATATGACTTTATTCGGAAAACCGGCAGACGGAGAAGATGGCAGACTAATGTCTCAAAATAACCATCTTATCAGGGTCTGGATGCCAGTTTATTTTATAGAATCAGAGAGGGAAGTAAAATAAAAAGGCAAAATAGGGAGAGGCAGTGAGGAAGTAGAGTAAAAATGGCCATCAGTCTTGCAAGACATCTCCTTGGAATGGCCAGCCTTGGTGAAGGGATGTGTTAATTTCAGCCATTTACAGGTGGGTAGGGTCAGATTTTCTCCCTGGGAGCTGAACAGAAGCACTTTAGTTTAACGTTCAAGCAGAGGGTCTGGGTTCCTTGAGTCAGGCCATTATGTATGATTATAATAAAAAAAAGCAATGAAAAGCAAAGGTTAAAGTTAAAGAAACAGATCCAATATGGAGTCTGATTTAGCTCTTCCCTGTTACGGCATTGCAGCAAAGGGTACCAGGTCCCAGCCTGTCTCCAGGGGTAGCAAGCCACAGTCCTCTTTCCTACTGCATACCTTGCTCTTATTCTGGGAGTCATCTTCATGCTCTTAGAATCTGAGAGATATTGTGGTCCGCACCGTGGAGAGCAATAGCCCAATGTTAATTCAGAGGGACAAGGAAAGAAATATCTCACCCCTGCACCGCTCCACCATGATGTCTGCCAACGTTAACCTATTGTTTAAATATTGCAAGAATCAAGAAATACCAGATATAATTGTCATAAAAATATAATTTATAAATTTAACACATTTTTACAACTACACTGAGATTGTTGGAGACTCCAGAAATTTCAGATGTTTTCTTGGTTAATGGCATATAAATAAAGAACTTGGTTATGGGCCAGTCTACAAGAACTCCTTATTGTTTTGCTTGTTTTCCTCTTTTTTATTCTTATGATAAAATGTTTCTACAGTTTTGGGGCAACCTATACTGTACTCTATAAAAGTATCACTATTATTCAGGCCACTCAAATATTCCAAATAATTTAGTTCAAAATTGATGTCAAGATATCAAAGCTTCCAATATATACCTCAATTAAATAAAAAAGATATCAAAGGGTGAATTGTAATATAGTGGGATTTTTTCCAGCTTTACTGAAACATAATTGACACTTAACATTGTGTAAGTTTAAGATATACAATGTGATGATTTGGTATATGTATATATTGTGAAATGGTGACCACAATAATATTAGCAAACACATAACATTACCTAAATACTTATAATTTTTTTTGTGTGTTGACCAAACCAAGCAGGACCCTGTGGGGCATTCCCAAGTACAAAAGCCTTTCCGTGTCCTCCATTTTTGTTTTTGGTAAAAAGGTTTCAGCATCCTAGACCTTCCCTAAGTTCCAAAGGACAGAATCAAACAGTTACTAATGTTTATCAATATAATTAATACTCTCAAAGAACCAACTAGTTGCTGATTTTTTATTACAACTTTGCTTTCTGACATTTTATTCAATATTTTATTTATTTGACTTTATTTAATTATTGCTTTTCTGTTGGTTTTTAACTCTTGAGATGAACACTTAGATCATTGATTTCAGGCTTTCTTCCTTTCTAATATTTAATTTTAATGATATGAATTTCTCTGAAAGCTCTGCATTAGCTTTTTTTAAAACAACTTTATTGCAGTATAATTGCTTTACATTGTTGTGTTTCTGCTGTATAACAAAGTGAATCACCTATATGTATACTTATATCCCCATATACCCTCCCTCTTATGTCTCCCTCCCACCCTCCATATCCCACCCTCCAGGTGGTCACAAAGCACCAAGCTGATCTCCCTGTGCTATGAAGCTGCTTCCCACTAGCTATCTATTTTACATTTGGTAGTGAATATATGTCAATGCCACTCTCTCACTTCGTCCCAGCTTACCCTTCCCCCTCCCCATGTCCTTAAGTCTGTTCTGTACGTCTGCATCTTTATTCGTATCCTGCCCATAGGTTCTTCAGAACAATTTTGGTTTAGATTCCATAATATGTGTTAGCATATGGTATTTGTTTTTCTCTCTCTGACTTACCTCATTCTGTATGACAGATTCTATGTCCACCTCATTACAAATAACTGAATTTCGTTTCTTTGTATGGCTGAGTAATATTCCATTGTATATATGTGCCACATCTTCTTTATCCATTCATCTGTTGATGGACACTTAGGTTGCGTCCATGTCCTGGCTATTGTAAATAGTGCTGAAATGAACGTTGTGGTACATGACTCTTTTGAATTATGGTTTTCTAAGGGTATATGCCCAGTAATGTATTGCTGAGTCATATGGTAGTACTATTTTTAGTTTTTTAAGGAACCTCCATACTGTTCTCCATAGTGGCTGTATCAATTTACATTCCCACCAACAGTGTAGGAGGGTTCCATTTTCTACACACCCTCTCCAGCATTAATTGTTTGTAGATTTTTTGATGATGGCCATTCTGACCAGTGTGAGGTGATACCTCATTGTGGTTTTAATTTGCATTTCTCTAATGATTAGTGATGTTGAGCATCCTTTCATATGTTTGGTGGCAATCTGTATATCTTCTTTGGAGAAATGTCTATTGAGGACTTCTGCCCATTTGAGCATTGGGTTGTTTGCTTTTTTGATATTGAGCTGCATGAGCTGCTTGTATAATTTGGAGATTAATTCTTTGTCACTTGCTTCATTTGCAAATATTATCTTCCATTTTGAGGACTGTCTTTTCATCTTGTTTATGGTTTCCTTTGCTGTGCAAAAGCTTTTAAGTTTCAATAGGTCCCATTTGTTATTTTTGTTTTTATTTCCATTTCTCTAGGAGGTGGGTCAAAAAGGATCTTGCTGTGATTTGTGTCATAGAGTGTTCTGCCTACGTTTTTCTCTAAGAGTTTTATAGTGTCTGGTCTTACATTTAGGGCTTTAATCCATTTTGAGTTTATTTTTGTGTATGGTGTAAGGGAGTGTTCTAATTTCATTCTTTTACATATAGCTGTCCAGTTTTCCCAGCACCACTTTTTGAAGAGGCTGTCTTTTCTCCATTGTATATTCTTGCCTCCTTTATCAAAGATAATGTGACCATAAGTGCGTGGGTTTATCAGGGCTTTCTATCCTGTTCCATTGATCTGTTTCTTTTTTTGTGACAGTACCATACTGTCTTGATTACTGTAGCTTTGTAGTATAGTCTGAAGTCCAGGAGACTGATTTCTCCAGCTTCATTTTTCTTTCTTAAAATTGCTTTGGCTATTCAGGGTCTTTTGTGTTTCCACAAACACAAAATTTTTTGTTCTAGTTCTGTGAAAAATGCCATAGGGATAGGGATTGCATTGAATCTGTAGATTGCTTTGGGTAGTATAGTCATTTTCACAATATTGATTCTTCCAATCCAAGAATATGGTATATCTCACCAGCTGTTTGTATAGTCTTTAATTTATTTCAATATGTCTTATAGTTTTCTGCATAAAGGTCTTTTGTCTCCTTAGGTAGGTTTATTCCTAGGTATTTTACTCTTTATATTGCAATGGAAAATGGGAGTTTTTCCTTAATGTCTCTTTCAGATTTTTCACCATTAGTGTATAGGAATGCAAGAGATTTCTGTGCATTAATTTTGTATCCTGCTACTTTACCAAATTCATTGATTAGCTCTAGTAGTTTTCTGGTAGCCTTTTAGGATTCTCTATGTATAGTATCATGTCATCTGCAAAAAGTGACAGTTTGACTCCTTCTTTTCTGATTTGGATTCTTTTTATTTCTTTTTCTTCTCTGATTGCTGTGGCTAAAACATCCTAAACTATGTTGAATAATAGTGGTGAGAGTGGTCAACCTTGTCTTGTTCCTTATCTTAGTGGAGATGGTTTCAGTTTTTCACCATTGAGGATGATGTTGGCTGTGGCTTTGTCATATATGGCCCTTATTATGTCAAGGAAAGTTCCCTCTATGCCTACTATCTGGAGAGTCTTTATCATAAATGTGTGTTGAATTTTGTTGAAAGGTTTCTCTGCATCTATTGAGATGATCATGTTGTTATTCCCCTACAATTTATTAATATGGTGTATCACGTTGATTGATTTGCATATATTGAAGAATCCTTGCATTCCTGGGATAAACCTAACTTGATCACAATGTATGATCCTTTTAATGTGCTGTTGGATTTTGTTTGCTAGTATTTCGTTGAGGATTTTTGCATCTATGTTGATCAGTGATATTGGCCTATAGTTTTCTTTCTTTGTGACATCTTTGTCTGGTTTTGGTATCAGAGTGATGGTGGTCTTGTAGAATGAGTTTGGGAGTGTTCCTCCCTCTGCTATATTTGGAAGAATTTGAGAAGGATAGGTGTTAGCTCTTCTCTAATTGTTTGATAGAATTTGCCTGTGAAGCCACCTGGTCCTGGTCTTTTGTTTGTTGGAGGATTTTTAATCACAAAGTCAATTTCAGTGCTTGTGATTGGTCTGTTCATATTTTCTATTTCCTCCTGGTTCAGTCTCGGCAGTTTGTGCATTTCTAAGAATTTGTCCATTCCTTCCAGGTTGTCCATTTTATTGGCATACATTTGCTTGTAGTAATCTCTCATGATCATTTGTATTTCTGCAGTGTCAGTTGTTACTTCTCCTTTTTCATTTCTAATTCTATTGATTAGAGTCTTCTCCTTCTTTTTCTTGATAAGTCTGGCTAATGGTTTATCAATTTTGTTTATCTTCTCAAAGAACCAGCTATTAGTTTTGTTGATCTTTGCTATCATTTCCTTCATTTCTTTTTCATTTATTTCTGATCTGATATTTATGATTTCTTTCCTTCTGCTAACTTTGGGGTTTTTTTGTTCTTCTTTCTCTAATTGCTTTAAGTGTAAGGTTAGGTTGTTTATTTGAGATGTTTCTTGTTTCTTAAGGTAGGATTGTATTGCTTTAAGCTTCCCTCTTAGAACTGCTTTTGCTGCATCCCATAGGGTTTGGGTCATCGTGTCTCCATTGTCATTTGTTTCTAGATATTTTTTAAATTTCCTCTTTGATTTCTTCAGTGATCTCTTGGTTATTATGTAGTGTGTTGTTTAGCCGCCATGTGTTTTTATTTCTTACATGTTTTTTCCTGTAATTGATATCTAGTCTCATAGCGTTGTGGTCGGAAAAGATACTTGATGCGATTTCAATTCTCTTAAATTTATTAAGGCTTGATTTGTGACCCAAGATATGATCTATCCTGGAGAATGTTCCATGAGCACTTGAGAAGAATGTGTATTCTGTTGTTTTAGGATGGAATGTCCTATAAATATCAATTAAGTCCATCTTGTTTAATGTATCATCTAAAGCTTGTGTTTCCTTATTTATTTTCATTTTGAAGGATCTGTCCATTGGTGAAAGTGGGGTGTTAAAGTCCGCTACTCTGATTGTGTTACTGTTGATTTCCCCTTTTATGGCTGTTAGTATTTGCCTTATGTACTGAGGTGCTCCTATGTTGGGTGCATAAATATTTACAGTTGTTATATCTTCTTCTTGGATTGATCCCTTGATCATTATATAGTGTCCTTATTTGTCTCTTGTAATAGTCTTTGTTTTAAAGTTTATTTTGTCTGATATGAGAATTGCTACTCCAGCTTTCTTTTGATTTCCATTTGCATGGAATATCTTTTTCCATCCCCTCACTTTCAGTCTGTATGAGTCCCTAGGTTTGAAGTGGGTCTCTTGTAGACAGCATGTATACGGGTCTTGTTTTTGTATCCATTCAGCTAATCTATGTCTTTTAGTGGGGGCATTTGATCCATTTACATTTAAGGTAATTATCGATATGTATGTTCCTATTCCCATTTTCTTAAATGTTTTGGGTTTGTTATTGTAGGTGTTTTCCTTCTCTTGTGTTTCTTGCCCAGAGAAGTTACTTTAGCATTTGTTGTAAAGGCAGTTTGGTGGTGCTGAATTCTCTTAGCTTTTGCTTGTTGGTAAAGATTTTAATTTCTCCGTCAAATCTGAATGAGACCCTTACAGGGTAGAGTAATCTTGGTTGCAGGTTTTTCCCCTTCATCACTTTAAATATGTCCTGCCACACCCTTCTGGCTTGTAGAGTTTCTGCTGAGAAATCAGCTGTTCACCTTATGGGGATTCCCTTGTATGTTATTTGTTGCTTTTCCCTTGCTGCTTTCAATATTTTTTCTTTGTGTTTAATTTTTGATAGTTTGATTAATATGTGTCTTGGCATTTTTCTCCTTGCATTTATCCTGTATGAGACTCTCTGTGGTTCCTGGACTTCATTGACTACTTCTGTTTCCATGTTAGGGAAGTTTTCAACTATAATCTCTTCAAATAATTTCTCAGTCTCTTTCTTTTTCTCTTCTTCTTCTTGGACCCCTATAATTTGAATGTTGGTTCATTTAATGTTGTCTCAGAAGTCTGTGAGACTGTCCTCAATTCTTTTCATTCTTTTTTCTTTCTTCTGAACGGAGGTAGTTATTTCCACTCTTTTATCTTCCAGGTCACTTATCCATTCTTCTGCTTCAGGTGTTCTGCTATTGATTCCTTGTAGATAATTTTTAATTTCATTTATTGTGTTGTTCATCATTGTTTGTTTTCTCTTTAGTTTTTCTAGGTTCTTGTTAAACATTTCTTGGATTTTCTCCATTCTATTTCCGAGATTTTGGTTCATTTTTTTTTTCTTATTAACCCAGGAATTTTATTTTTATGCAGTTATATAAATAGAAGTTCATACTTCAAGCTATAAGGATTACCATTGCAATCATATTAACAGTGTTGAAAACTATAAACAATCAAAAGATTGGTATAATAAATTATGGCAAGTTAATATGATATAGTACTAGGCAGCAATTAAAAATAATAATATAGAAGAATATTTAATGCCATGAAAAACACTCAGTATAAATTGTTAAGTGAAAAAAAAGCAAGTTACTTAAAAATATAAATATAATTACATATATGTATGCATGTATATATGGATCATCTTTACTATCATTACTCTGAATTATTTTTCAGGTAGACTGCATATTTCCTTTTCTTTTGTTTCATCTGGTGTGTTTTTACCTTGCTCCTTCATCTGCTGCATATTTCTCTGTCTTCTCATTTTGTTTAACTTACTGTGTTTGGGGTCTCCTTTTTGTAGGCTGCAGGTTCGTACTTCCCATTGTTTTTGGTGTCTGCCCCCATTGGGTGAGGTTGGTTCAGTGGGTTGTGTAGGCTTCTTGGTGGAAGGGACTGGTGCCTGTGTTCTGGTGGATGAGGCTGTGTCTTGTCTTTCTGGTGGGCAGGACCATATCCGGTGGTGTGTTTTGGGGTGTCTGTGAACTTATTATGATTTTAGGCTGCCTCTGTGCTAATGGGTGGGGTTGTGTTCATGTCTTACTAGTTGTTTGGCATGGGGTGTCCAGCACTATAGCTTGCTGGTCTTTGAGCAGAGCTGGGTCTTTGCGTTGAGATGGAGATCTCTGGGAGAGCTATCAGCAATTGATATTATGTGTGGCTGGAAGTTTTCTGGTGGTCCAATGTCCTGAATTTGGCTCTCCCACCTCAGAGGCTCAGGCCTGACACCCGGCTGGAGCACCAAGATGCTGTCAGCCACACGGCTCAGAAGAAGAGGGAGAAAAAAAATAAGAAAGAAATAAAATAAAGTAAAATAAAGTTATTAAAATAAAAAAATTTTAAAGTATGTTTAAAATTAAAAAAATTTAAAGTAATTTAAAAAAAAGAAGACCGTAACTAAACCAATAAACAAATCCACCAATGATAAGAAGCACTAAAAACTAAACTAAGATAAATATAAAAATCAGAAACTGGTCAGTCGCATACAGGATACCCCAAGTCTACTGTTGCTCCCAAAGTCCACTGCCTCAGTTTTGGGATGATTCATTGTGTATTTAGGTATTCCACAGATACAGGGTACATCAAGTAGATTGTGGAGATTTAATCCACTGCTCTTGAGCTTGCATGGAAAAAATTCCCTTTCTCTTCTTTGTTCGCACAGCTTCTGGGGTTCAGCTTAGGATTTGGCCTGGCCTCTGTATGTAGGTCGCCCTCTGGCATCTGTTCTTCACCCTGAAAGGAGAGAGTTAAAGGAGTGACTGAGTAGGGGGCTCTGGCTCACTCAGTCTGTGGGGAAGGAGGGGTACGGAATGCAGGGCAAGCCTGTGGTCGCAGAGGCCAACATGACATTGCAACAGCCTGAGGCATGCCATGTGTTCTCCCAGGGAAGTTGTCCCCGGATCATGGGAACCTGGCAGTGGTGGGCTGCACAGGCTCCTGGGAGGGGAGGTGTGGATAAGTGACCTGTGCTTGCACACAGGATTCTTGGTGGCTGCAGCAGCAACGTTAGCATTTCATGCCCGTCTCTGGTGTCCATGCTGATAGCTGCAGCTTGTACCTCTCTCCGGAGCTAGTTTAGGCAGTGCTCTGAATCTCCTCTCCTCATGCACCCCAAACCAATGGTCTCTTGACTCTTAGGCAGTTCCAGAGATTTTCCCGGATTCCTTCTTGGTTAACTGTGGTGCACTAGCCCCCCTCAGGCTCTGTTCATGCAGTCAACCTCAATCTTCTCCCTGAGATCTGACCTCCGAAGCTCGAGCCTCAGCTCCCAGCCTGCACCCGCCCCAGAGGGTGAGCAGACAAACCTCTCAGGCTGGTGAGTGCTGGTCAGCACCGATCCTCTGTGTGGGAATCTTTCCACTTTGCCCTCTGCACCCCTGTTGCTGTGCTCTCCTCCATGGCTCCGAAGCTTCCTTCCCCACCCACCTCCTGTCTCTGCCAGTGAAGGGGCTCCCTAGTGTGTGCAAACTTTTCCTCTTTCACAGCTCCATCCCAGAGGTGCAGGTCCTGTCCCTATTCTTTTGTTTCTGTTTTTTCTTTTTCTTTTACCCTACCCAGGTATGTGGGGAGTTTCTTGCCCTTTGGGAAGTCTGAGATCTTCTGCCAGGGTTCAGTAGGTGTTCTGTAGGAGTTGTTCCACATGTAGATGTATTTTTGATGTAATTGTTGGGAGGAAGGTGATCTCCATGTCTTACTCCTCCACCATCTTGAAGGTCCTCTCTGCATTAGCTTTTTAACCAAGGTTTCTACAACATACTTTTCTTATTGTTCTGTTCAGAACATTTTAAAATTTCTATGTAACTTTTTCTCTTAGCCATGTTTAATTTCTAGGAACCTAGGATAGTCACATTATAATTTTCTAATTGTTTTCTTGCCTAATTCTGACTGATTAAATTCATTCAGGTGAAATATGATGAATCTTGCTTGAGGCTGACCATCTTATAGTCAAGTTTCTTAAATATTTCTTGTTATTGGAAAATAATATTAATTTTCATTATTAAGCCCATTATTTTACCTATAACTATTGGTTCAACATTTGTAACTATCTTTTTGAGCTTTAAAATATTAACTTTAATCTTTAAATTTAGAATTTGAGGCTTTGAAAGCTTTTTCATTGCAGTAAGAACACTTAATATGAGATCTACACTAAAAAAAAATTTATGTGTACAATATAATATAGTTAATTATAGATGCAATATTGTACAGCAGATCTGTAGAATATAATCATCTTGCATAACTGAAATTTCATCCCTGTTGAATTGCAACTGCCAATTTTCCCCTCCCCAAGCCTCTGGAAACCACTAATTTACTTTGTGCTTCTATTTGTTTGAATATTTTATATACATCATAATAAATGGCATCATGCAGTATTTTTTTTACTGTGACAGACTTATTTCACTTAGCATAATGTCCTAGACATTCTTCCATGTTGTCACACATGGCAGGATTTATTTCCTTTTTAACATTAAAAAATATCCCACTGAGTATATTTACCACATTTTCTGTATGCATTAATTCTTTGATGGACATTCAGTTTTTTTCCACATCTTGGCTATTGTGAATAGTACAGCAATGAACATGAGTCCAAATATCTCATAGAGACCCTGATTTCAATTCTTTTTGATAAATACCCAGAAGTGAGTTTGTTGGGTCATATGGTAGTGCTATCTTTATCCTGTTTAATGAACCTCCATGCCATTTTACATTTCCCTCCAAAGTGTAAAATGATTCCAGTTTTTCCACTTCTTCATAAACTTGTTATCTCTTTTTTTTTGTTGTTGTTTGGTACTTGCCATTCTGATATGTGTAAGGTGATATCTCATTGTGGTTTTGATTTGCATTACCTGATAATTAGTGATGTTAAGTACTTTTTAATACACCCATTGGTCATTTGTATGTCTTCTCTGGAGAAATGTCTATTCAAGTCATTTGTCCATTTTTTAACCAGGTTATTAATTGAGTTGGAGTTCCTTATATATCTGGGGTTTAACCCCTTATCAGATATATGGTTTGCAAATATTTTCTCCCATTTGGGAAGTTGTTTTTTCTTTTCCATTACTAGTTTCCTTTCCTATACAAAAGTTTTTTGTTGTTGTTTTGGTTTTTTGTGTGTTTTTGTTTTTACTCTGATGTAGTCCCATTTGTCTGTTTTTATTTTTGTTGTCTGCACTTTTGGTGCCATATCCTAGACATCATTGCCAAGTCTAATGCCACAAAGCTTTTCCCTTATGTATTATTCTAGGAATTCTACAGTTTCAGATCTTATGTTTAAGTCTTTGATGCATTTTGTGTATGGTGTAAAATAAGGGTACTGTTTTATTCTTTTGCATGTGAATATGCAATTTCCCCAACATCATTTGTTAAAAAGACTGTCTTTTTCTCATTGAGTATTGTTGGCACTCTTGTTGAAGATCAGTTGACTGTATACACATAGGTATATTTCCTGGCTCTCTATTCTTCCCTTTGTCTTTATGTCTGTCTTTCTGCAAGTACCATGCTCTTTTAATTACCATAACTTTGTAATAGAGCTTGAAATCAGGAAGAGTGTTGCCTCTAGCTTTGTTCTTTCCCATAAATTTTTGGTTACTCAGGCTCGTTTCAGCATCATAAGAATTTTAGACTTTTTTTTCTATTCATGTAAAAAAAATGCTATTGGCATTTTAATAGGAATTGCATTGAATTTGTTGATCACTTTGGGTAGTGTGGGCATTTTACAATATTAAGTCTTCCAATCCATGAACACGGGATATCTCTCTATCTACTTATATTTTCTTTGTTTTATTTATGTTTTATATTTTTCAGTGTAAAATCTTTCACTTCCTTAGTTAAGTTGATGTCTAAACATTTTACTGTTTTTGTTGCTACTGTAAATGGTATTACTTTCTAAAATTTCCTTTCCAGAGAGTTTGTTTTTAGTGTATGGAAATGTAATTGATTTTTGTATGTTGATTTTATATCCTGCAACTGTACCGAGTATATTTATGAGTTCTACAGTGTTTTGGTGGATTCTTTAGGGTTTTCTATATATAAGATCATGTCATTTGTAAAAAGGAGAAGTTTATATTTTCCTTTCCAATTTAGATATATTTTATTTCTATTTCTTTCCTAATTGCTCTGGTTAAAACTTCCCGTACATTGTGGAAAAAGTGACAATAGTGGAAACCCTTGCCTTATTCCTCTTCTTAGAGGAAAATCTTTCAGTTTTTCACCTCTGAGTATGATACTAACTGTGAGCTTTTCCCCTGTAGCTTTTATCATATTGAGATCATTTCCGTTTTTAAACTTTGCTCTAGTGTACAACTTTTATTATTTGACCTTTAGAGTCACGTAAACTATAAAGTAAAGGTAGAGAAATTAAATGTAAGATAATTTAATAACCACTATCTACCCCATTATCTCCTCTCTCAAACATACAAAATACTACTTCTATAATTAGAAGTGTGTATCTGCTTTTAGATTTTCTCCAAACCCAAACAGATTTCAGCAAACTTTATTAATTTTATAGATTTTATTTTCATTTTCTTATACAATAAATATTACCTTTTCTGCATTTTTATTATTTTTCCAGTTTTATTGAGATGTAACTGACACATAATGTTTAAGATGCACAATGTGATGATTTGATACACTTATATACTGCAAACGATTACCACCATAGAATTAACTAAAACCTCCATTCCACCATATAATTACCATTTCTTTTTTTTTTCCTGAAAACATTTAAGATCTACTCTCTCAGCAACTTTCAAGTATATAATACAATATTATTCATAATTGCCATGCTGTACATTAGATCTGATAATCTGTTCATCTTATTACTGGAAATTTTACCCTTTAACCAATATCTCCCTATTTCCACCACCCCTAGCCCTTGATAACCACCACTCTACCTTCTGCTTTTGAGTTGTTTTTTTCTTTTTTTTTAGATTTCACATTTTTTAAAAGTGACACCATACAGTATTTGTTTTTATCTGTCTGACTTACTTCACTTAGCATAATGTCTCAAGGCTTATCCACGTTGTCACAACAGGTAGTATTTGTTTCTTTCTCATGGCTGAATAATAATCTGTTGTACATATATACACCACATCTTCTTTATTCATTCATTTGTTGATGGGCACTTAAGTTGTTTCCATATATTGGCTATTGTAAATAATGCTGCAATGAACATAGAGGTGCATGTATCTCTTTAGGATCCTGCTTTCATTTCTTTTGGATATATACCCAGAAATGGGATTGCTGGATCATATGGTAGCTCTAGTTTAATTTTTTGAGGAGTCTCAATGCTGTTTTTCATAGTGGCTGAACCAATTTACACACCCATCAAGAGAGCACAAGTGTTGCCATTTATCCACATTCTTGCCAACAGTAGTTATCTCTTGTATTTTTGGTGATGGTCATTCTAACAGGTGTAAGGTGATATTTCATTATGGTTTTGATTGCTTTTCCCTAATGATTAGTGACATTGAGCACTTTTTCATGTACTTTTTGGATATTTGTACATCTTCTTTGGAGAAATGTTTATTCAGTTCCTCTGCCCATTTTTTAATTGGGCTGTTTTTTTATGCTATTGAGTTTTATGAGTTCTTTGTGTATTTTGGATATCAATCCCTTATCATATATATTATTTACAAATATTTTCTCCCATCCCATAAGTTGCCTTTTCATATTGTTGTTTCTTTTGTTGTGCAGAAATTTTTAGTTTGATGTGGTCCTACTTATTTATTTTTACTTTTGTTTCTTGTGCTCTTGGTGTCATATTCAGAAAATATTTGCCAAGACCAATGTAAAGGAAATTTTTCCTATGTTTTCTTCTAGGAGTTTCACAGTTTCAGGTCTAACATTTAAATCTTTAATTCATTACAAGTTCATTTTTGTGGCTGGTGTAATATATGTGCCCAATTTCATTTATTTGCATATGGTTACTTTTTCCCCATACCATTTACTGAAGAGACTATCCTTTCCCATTGAGTATTCCTGCCTCCCTTCAAATATTAGTTGACTGTATATGTTAGGATTTATTTCTGGGAAACTGTTTACCTCTCTTTCACTATTTTTTTCAGGGGTTTTCTCTTGATCTTTCTATTGAAAGTAGTTCTTCTGCCTTCTCATTTACTTAACTTTCTCTGCCTCTATGAATTTAGGTGAAATAGTTACCTATTATGGTCTTAAAGGGGTGTTCTTATGTGGGAGTGTCCCTATGCAAACTGTATGTGCCCAGTGTCTTTGGTGGGAGGGCTGGATTTGATGTGGACACCAGTCTCATCTGGACTTGTTTGCTGGAAGATTTTTATATTATTATTATTATAAATTCAATTTCACTTCTAGTGATCAGTCTGTTCAAATGGTCTGTTTCTTCTTGTTTCAGTCTTGACAGGTTGTACATTTCTAGAAATTAGTCCATTTCTTCTACATTGTCCAATTTGTTGGCATATATGTGTGTGTGTGTATATATATATATATATAATATATATATATATATATATATATTATATTCTTCATTTTAATTGCATTCAAAATGTTTTCTAATTTTTCTTGTAATTTGTTATTGACCAAATTAATTGTCATAAATGGTCAAATATTTGATAATTTCTCAAATAAATTCAAATCGCCAATTTTAATGTAATTATGCTGTGAGAGAACATATTTTGGTCTTCATGAGAGAAAACACATTGCATGATATATCCCTTTAAGTGTATGGAGAGTTGTTTTATGGCCTATTATATGTTTTTTTTTTTCCCCTGAGAATGTTCCATATGATTCTAAAAAGAATGTGCTAAATGTCACATCAAGTTGGTTGATTGTTCACATCTATATTCTTACAGATCTTATGTTTATTCTTCTATCAATTCCTGGGGGATGATATTAAAATCTCCAACTATGTGATCAACTGTCCATTTCCCCTTTCAGTGATGCCAGTTTTGCTACATGAATTTGGGGGCTCTGTTATTTAGGTATGTATAATTATTATATCTTTCTGATCGGTAATCATTTATCATTATGAAATATTTCTTTGTCTCCAATAACATATAGTGTCTTAAATATACTTTGCCTGATATTAATATAGTTATCCCAGTTCTTTCATGTTTACTGTTTGCATGGAATATATTTTCCATCCTTTTACTTTCAACCTATTTTTCTTTCTGAATCCAAAAGTTGCATTTTGCAGATAGCATATATTTTACTTAATTTTTTGAATTTTATTTTATATTAGAGCATGGTTGATTAACAATGCGGTGTTAGTTTCAGGTGTAGAGCACAGTGATTCAGTTATACATATACATGTATCTATTCTTTTTCAAATTATTTTCCCATTTAGGAAAAGAATTTGAAAAAGAATATATTTCCCAGAATATTGAGCAGAGTTCCCTGTGCTACACAGTAGGTACTTGTTGGATATCTATTTTAAATATAGCAGTATGTATGTGTCAACCCCTAATTCCTGATCCATCCCTCACCCCATCCTGCCTCCCTGATAAATATAAATTCATTCTCTTAGTCTGTGAGTCTGTTTCTGTTTTATATATAAGTTCATTTGTATCATGTTTTTAAGATTCCACATATAAGCCATATCATATGATATTTGTATTTCTCTGTCTGACTTCACTCAGTATGAGAATCTCTAGGTCCATCCATGTTGCTGCAAATGGCATTATTTTTTTCTTTTTTATGGCTGAGTAATATTCCATTATATATATGTACCACATCTTCTTTATCCATTCGTCTGTTGCTGGACATTTAGGTTGCTTCCATGCCTTGGCTATTGTAAACAGCACTGAAATGAACATTGGGGTGCATGTATCCTCTCAAACCATGTTTTTTTCTGGATGTGTGCCCAGGAGCGGGATTGCCAGATCATATGGTAGCTCTATTTTTAGTTTTTTAAGGAACCTCCATATTGTTCCCCATAGTAGCTGTGCCAATTTACATTCCCACCAACAGTGTACAAGGTTTCCATTTTCTCCACACCTTCTCTAGCATTTATTGTATATAGATTTTTGATGATGGCCATTCTGACTGGTGTGAGGTGATAGCTCATTGTAGTTTTTTATTTATTTATTTATTTATTTATTTATGGCTGTGTTGCGTCTTCATTTCTGTGTGAGGACTTTCTCCAGTTGCGGCAAGTGGGGGCCACTCTTCATCGCTGTGCACAGGCCTCTCATTATTGCGGCCTGTCTTGTTGTGGAGCACAGGCTCCAGACACGCAGGCTCAGTAATTGTGGCTCACAGGCCTAGTTGCTCTGCGGCATGTGGGATCCTCCCAGACCAGGGCTCGAACCCGTGTCCCCTGCATTGGCAGGCAGATTCTCAACCACTGCACCACCAGGGAAACCCTGATAGCTCATTGTAGTTTTGATTTGCATTTCTCTAATGATTACTGATTTTGAGCACCTTTTCATGTGCCTTTTGGCCATCCGTATGTCTTCTTTGGAGAAACGTCAATTTAGGTCTTCTGACCATTTTTTGATTGGGTTGTTTGGGTTTTTTTGATATAGAGCCACATGAGCTGTTTGTAAATTTTGGAGATTAATCCCTTGTTGGTTGCATCATTTGCAAATATTTTCTCCCATTCTTGTTGTTTTGTCTATGGTTTCTTGGCTGTGCATATGCTTTTGAGATTAATGAGACCCCTTTTGTTTATTTTTGTTTTTATTTCCATTACCTTAGGAGATGGTTTGGAAATATATTCCTGCGATTTATGTCAAAGAGTGTTCTGCCTAGGTTTTCCTCTAACAGTTTTATAGTGTCTGGCCTTACATTTGGGTCTTTAATCCATTTTGAGTTTATCTTTGTGTATGCTGTTAAAGAATGCTCTGATTTCTTTTTTTTTACATGTAGCTGTCCAATTTTCTCAGCACCATTTATTAAAGAGACTGTCTTTCCTCCATTGTATAGTCTTGCCTCCTTTGTCATAGGCTAATTGACCATAGGTGTGTGGGTTTATTTCTGGGCTTTTTATCCTGGTCCATTGATCTATATTTCTGTTTTTGTGCCAGTACCATACTGTTTTGATGACTATAACTCTATAGTATAGTCTGAAGTCAGGGAGCCTCATTCCTCCATCTCCATTTTTCTTTCTCAAGATAGCTTTGGCTATTTGGAGTCTGTTGTGTCTCCTTACAAATTTTAAGATTCTTTTTTGATCTAATTCTGTGGAAAATGCCATTGGTAATTTGATAGGGATTGCACTGAATCTGTATATTGCCTTGGGTAGTGTAGTCATTTTGACAGTATTGATTCTTCCAATCCAAGAACATGGTATAGCTTTCCATCTGTTTGTGTCATCTTCAATTTATTTCATCCACGTCTCATAGTTTTCAGAGGACATGTCTTTTGCCTCCTTAAGCTGGTATACACTTAGGTATTTTATTCTCTTTTATGTGATGGGAAGTGGGATTGTTTCTTTAATTTCTCTTTCTGATTTTTCATTTTTAGTGTGTAGAAGTACAACAGATTTGTGTGTATTAATTTTGTAACCTGCAACTTTACTGAACTCATTGGTGAGCTCTAGTAGTTTTCTGGTAGCATCTTTAGGATTTTCTATGTATAGTATCATGTCATCTGCAAACAGTGATAGTTTTACTTCTTCATTTCCAGTTTGCATTCCTTTTTTTTTTCTTTTTCTTTTTCTTCTCTGATTGCCATGGCTAGAACTTCCAAAACTATGTTGAAGAAATGTGGCAATAGTGGACGTCCTTGTCTTTTCCTGATCTTAGAGGAAATGCTTTCAGCTTTTCACCATTGAGTATGATATTAACTGTATGTTTGTCATATATGGCCTTTATTATGTTGAGGTATGTTCCCTCTTTGCCAACTTTTTGGAGAGTTTTTATCATAAATAGGTGTTGAATTTTGTCAAAAGCATGTTGTGCATCTATTGAGAAGATCATATGGTTTTTTATTCTTCAATTTGTTGATGTGGTGTGTCACACTGATTGATTTGCGGATATTGAAAAATCCTTGCATCCCTGGGATAAATCCCACTTGATCATGGTGTATGATCCTTTTAATGTGTTGTTGGATTCAGATTGCATGTACTTTGTTGGGGATTTTTGCGTCTATGTTCATCAGTGATATTGGCCTGTAATTATCTTTTTTGTAGTAACTTTGTCTGGTTTTGGTATCAGATGATGTTTGCCCCATAGAATGAGTTTGTGAGTGTTCCTTCCTCTGCAATTTTTTTGAAGAGTTTCATAAGGATAGGTGTTAACTCTTCTCTAAATGTTTGATAGAATTCACCTGTGAAGCCATCTGGTTCTGGACTTTTGTTTGTTGGGAGTTATTAAATCACAGTTTCAGTTTCAGTACTTATGATTGGTCTGTTCATATTTTCTATTTCTTCCTGGTTCAGTCTTGGGAGATGGTACCTTTCTAAGAAATTGTCCATTTCTTCCAGGTTGTCCATTTTATTGGCATATAGTTGCTTGTAGTAGTGTCTTATGATCCTTTGTGTTTCTGTGGTGTCCATTGTAAGTTTTACTTCTTCATTTCTAATTTTAAAAAAAATTATTCATTTATTATTTTTGCATTGGGTCTTTGTTGCTGCATGCAGGCTTTTCTCTAGTTGCAGCGAGCAGGGGCTACTCTTCATTGTGGTGCATGGGCTTCTCATTGGGTGGCTTCTCTTGTTGCAGAGCACGGGCTCTAGGCTTGCGGACTTCAGCACTTGTGCCACTCGGGCTCAGTAGATGTGGCTCACGGGCTCTAGAGCACAGGCTCAGTAGTTGTGGTGCATGGGCCTAGTTGCTCCACAGCATGTGGGATCTTCCCAGACCAGAGCTCAAACCCGGGTCCCCTGCATTGGTAGGCAGACTCTTAACCTCGGTGCCACAAGGAAAGCCCCCATTTCTAATTTTATTGATTTGAGCCTGCCCCCTTTTTTTCTTGATGAGTCTGGCTAAATGTTTATCAATTTTGTTTATCTTTTCAAAGAACAAGCTTTTAATTTCATTGATCTTTCTATTGTTTTCTTCGTTTCTGTTTCATTTATTTCTGCTCTGATCTTTATGATTTCTTTCCTTCTACTAACTTTGTGTTTTGTTTGTTCTTCTTTCTCTAGTTGTTTTAGGTATAAAGTTGAGTTGTTTATTTGAGACTTCTCCTTTTGCATGGAATACTTTTATCCATCACCTCACTTTCAGTCACTATGTGTCCTTAGATCTGAAGTGGGTCTCTTGTAGACAGCGTATATATGGGTGTTGTTTTTGTATCCATTCAGCCAGTCTACATCTTTTGGTTGGAACATTTAATCCATTTACATTTAAGGTAATTATCAATTTTTATATTCCTATTGCCATTTTCTTAATTGTTTTGGATTTGTTTTTGAAGACAATTTTCTTCCCTTTCTCTTTTATTCTCTTCTGTTGTGATTTGATGACTAACTTTAGTGTTCTATTTGGATTTCTTTTTCTTTTTTGTGTGTGTATCTACTGGAGATTTTCAGTTCATGGTTACCATGAGGTTTTGATATAGCAATCTATATATAAAAAAGATTGTTTTAAATTGCTGGTCTTTTCATTTCAAATGCATTTCCAATATCCTGCATTTGTGCTCTCATCTTCTCACAGTTCCTGGTTTTGATATCATATTTGTGTGCAGATAGTTTCCTACCTTTACTTTATGTTTGCCTGTACCAGTGATCTTTTCCATTAGTAATTTTCTTGTTTCTTGTAGTGGCCTTTTCTTTCCTGCTTAGAGAAATTCCTTTAGCATTTGTTGCAATGCTGGTCTGGTGGTACTGAATTCTCTTAACTTTTCCTTGCCTGTAAAGTTTTTACTTTCTCTGTTGCATGTGAATGAGAGCCTTGCTGGGTAGAGTATTCTTGGTTGTAGGTTCTTCCTTTTCATCACTTTAAATATAATGTGCCACTCCCTTCTTGCCTACAGAGTTTCTGCTGAGAAATCTGCTGATAACTTTATGGGAGTTCCATTGTATGTTATTTGTTGCTTTTCCCTGGTTGTTTTACTATTTGTCTTTGTTTTTAATTTTTGTCAGTTTGATTATTATGTGTCTCGGCATGTTATTCCTTGGGTTTATCCTGCCTGGGGCTTTTTGTGCTTCCTGGACTTGGGTGACTGTTTCCTTTCCCATGTTATGGAAGTTTTCCGCTATTACCTCATCAAATATTTATTTAGGTCCTTTCTCTCTCTCTTCTCTTCCTGGGACCCCTATAATCCAAATGTTGGTGCATTTAATGTTGTCCCAGAGGTCTCTTAGACTATCTTCATTTGTTTTCATTCTTTTTTCTTTATTCTGTTCTGGGGCAGTGAATTCCACCATTCTGTCTTCCAGCTCATTTATCCCTTCTTCTGCTTCAGTTACTCTGCTATTGATTCCTACTAGTGTAGTCTTAATTTCAGTTATTGTATTGTTCATCTCTGTTTTTTCTTTAGTTCTTCTAGGTCTTTGTTAAACATTTCTTGTATCTTCTTAATCTGTGCCTCCATTCTTTTTCTGAGGTCTTGGATCATCTTCACTATCATTTCTCTGAATTTTTTTCTGGTAGATTGCCTATCTCCACTTCACTTAGTTGTTCTTCTGAGGTTTTATTTTGCTTCTTCATCTGGGATATATTCCTCTGCTGTATCATCTTGTCTACAAATGATTGTGGACAAGATGATACAGCAGAGGAATATGACTTTTCAGTGATTGCGGTTTCCATTCTGTAGACTGCAGAGTTGTATTTCTTCTTGCTTCTGCTGTCTGCCTGTTGGTGGATGAGGCTGTCTAAGAGGCTTTTGCAGGTTTCCTGTTGCGAGGGTCTGGTTCCTGCCCACTGGTGGTTGGAGCTGGGTCTTGTCCCTCTCTTGGGAAGAGCCGTGCTCAAGAAGACTTTAAGCAGCCTGTCTGATAATGAGTGGGACTGTGTTCCAATGCTGTTGGTTGTTTGGCCTGAGGTGTCCCAGCATTAGAGCCTACAGGATGTTGGGTGGGTCTAGGTCTTGGGCTGGGGGGGGGAATTGGTGGTCTCCGAGAGGGCTCATGCCAATGAGTACTCACCAGAAATGCTACTGTCAGTGTTCTTGCCCTTGCAGTGAGCTACTGCCATGCCCTGCCTCTGCAGGAGACCTTCCAATACTAGCAGGTAGGTCTGGCCCAGTCTCTTATGAGGTCAATGCTGTTTTCCCTGGATCCTGGTGTGCACTGGACCTTTTGTGCACCATCCAAGAGTAGAGTTTTTCTTTCCCCCAGTCCTGTAGAATTCCTATCAAACTCTGTTGGCCTTCAAAGCCAGATTGTCTGGAGGCTCCTCCTTCCATTGCCAGACCCTCAGCCTGCGAAGCCTGATGTGAGGCTCAGGACTTTTACTCCTCTGGGAGAACTTTTGTGGTATAATTATTTTCCAGATTGTGGGTCACCCACCCAGCGGGTATGGGATTTGATTTTATTGTGATTGCACCCTTCCTACCATCTCTTTGTGGCTTCTTCTTCGTCTTTGGGTGTAGGGTATTTTCTGGTAGATCCCAGCATTTTTTTTTGGTCAATGGTTGTTCAGCAGGTAGTTATGATTTTGGTGTTTTTCTAAGAAGGAATGAGCTCATGTCCTTCTACTCTGCCATCTTGCCGGCAATTCCTGACAGCATATATTTCAGACTTGCTTTTTCATCTAAGGTAACAATTTATGCCTTTTGATTTAATGTAATTATTGATACTCTTGGATTTATACCTGCCATTTTACTGTTTTCTACATTTTTATGTCTTTTTGTTGTTGTTGTTCCTTTCTCTTCCTTTACCTCTTATTTTGTGTTAAACAGATATTCTACTGTGTTGTATTAAATCTTATGTTGATTTTTTAAAACTCTATTTCAAAATACATTTTACCAGAGGTGGTTCTAGGGATTATTAGATATAGCCTTAATTATCCCAAACTTCTTTAGGTTTGTATCAACTTAATTGTGGTAAAACACAGCATACTCTACTTTATCTCCCTTTGTTCTTTACTTTCATATATATTACAAGTATATATCTTTCATACTCCAAAAGAAAACTTTGGGAAATATCTTCGTGGCATTGGGATTTGTCAAACATTTATTTACAAGAGCACAAAAACACTTACTATCAAGATAAAATATTGATACATTGTATTACATTAAAATTAATAACTCCTGCTCATTAAAATCATTAAGAAAGTGAGAAATCAAGACATACTGTGACAGACTATAATTATTATACATATACCAAAAAATGTACAGACTATTTCAAATACTCTTAAAAATCAATAAGAAAAATGTAGATTGTCCAGTAAAAACATCAGAGAAATGGATACTGGAATGGTGGTAAACATAGAAAAAATGGTCAGTGCAAATTGTTTCACCACGTAATCATATATTTTCCAAATGGTTAAAATTAAAAAGTCAGAGCTGCCAAGGGTTGGAGTAGAAATGAGGCAACTGACAGATCCATAAACATCTGGTGAGTATTTAAATTGATATACTTGCTTTGGAACCTTGTTTAATTACTGAAGATATTTTTACCTATGGTGCAGCAACCCCAGCATATAACCAAAAGAACCAAAATGTTCTGCTAGGTAATATTTCCACTGTGTATTAGAATGTTCATAGAGCACTAGTTTAACTGCCTAAACTGGAGAAAAATTAAATGTTCTTCATCAGTAGAATGTCTTATAAATTTGGTATATCCATAAAAAGGCATGGTACATAACAACGAGATTGAAAAAACTACCAATCCATGCAATGACATGTATATATCTCACAAATATAAAGGTGAGTGAAAGGAGCTAGATACAAACACATAACTTGCAATTTCATAATTGTAAAGTTAAAAAATAGTCAAATTCAATCTCTGGTGTTAGAAAACAGGATAGAAATTGATGAGAATTTTAGTGACTGGAAGAGGGCCTGATGGGGCTGATAATTCTCTTTAATTATCTAATTGCATTAAAGTAATTTGACAATTTATAAGGCTATATATTTATTATTTATGCAGTTTTTGATATATGTTATACTTCAACAGAATATTTGCATTAAACACTTACTGAGGGAATACTGGTTGATAATGTTTCTGCAAAAAGAAGCAAGTAAAATTTTTATAACTTTTCTTACAAAATTACTTTCCATTTTCTTTAATAAATCATACAAACTAAACACATTGTTTGAACTCAATATCTGCTGAGGTACATGCACACACACACACACACACACACACACACATTGTTTGAGCCACAATACCTCCTTTATAGGTTCAATAAAGAGGAAATTCTCAGTCATAGAAGGTGGGACTTGTTAAATGCATGCATGCATGTAAAGGCCACAGAGCAAGAATCAAAAGAATTAATCGATATTTTGCATCCAGGGAGAAGGAGTTTTTAAAATTTAATAAGAGTAAATACTTGTAAAATGTGTCCTAGTGCACTTTGTGGCCCTCTTCCCCACCAGAATGTTTTGGCTATTTTTAAAGAAACTGTGAAATGTCATTAGTAAGTAATTGAACTCTCTAACTGATCTCCCTTCAACATCCAGTGTTAACAATCTGAGTCAATGCACTAATATTTTGGAACACTAGGTGTCTCTGTATGTAAAGAAAGAAAAGTCAGCAAGAATTGGAACGTTTTAACCAACATAATAAAGTTGAGCTAGTTGGCATATATAGAACGCCAAGACCATCCGAACTAGACGGCACATTCTTTTCAAGTACTTGTTGATTGATGACACAGTGAACCCAAATCTTATCTCAATAATTTCAAAGACTTAAAATCATTTAGAATAATATTTTTTGAAGATAGTCTGAGATTTCCAGAAATCAATAAAAAATGTTAGGCAGAAAGTTACTGTTATATTGAAATTTCAATTAGCACATTTCTATATTACTAATGGTTCAAATAAAAATTAAAGCCCAATGAAAATTTTTAAAATTTTTAAAATTTTATTTTATTATTTGGCTGCATCAGGTCTTAGTTGTGGCACGTGGGGTCTTCACTGCAGCATGTGAGATCTTTCATTGCGGTGTGTGGGCTCTTCGCTACAGCACACGGGCTTCTCTTTAGTTGTGGAGCACGGGTTCCAGAGCACATGTTCAGTAGCTGTGGCACGCAGACTTAGTTTCCCTGAAGCATGTGGGATCTTAGTTCACTGAGCAGGGATCAAACCCATGTTCCCTGCACTGGAAGGCAGAATCTTAACCAGTGGACCACCAGGGACCATTTTCACGAGTGGTCAAATAATAAAAATTATTTTGATTTGGTTGTTAATAAAAATGTCCTCTTCAAAGGATATTGTATGATGCAGCTAAGGCAATGTTTCTCAATGGGAATTTTATAACTTTAAAGGTATACATGAGAAAATGGTAAAGGGTAAATATCTTTTATAAAAATCACCCAATTCAAGAGGTTACCTTAAATAAGACACTAACTGAAAAAGAATCAGAGAGAAAGACATTAAGGAAAGAAAAAGAAAACTTCAATAAAGGTTTTTCATTTTTAAAAGTCAGTTGTTACAAAAGCATTAATAAAGATGGCAAATCTCATAAATCTTATCAAGAAAAAGTAGAAAACTCTTAAATGCTTACAATCAGAAATGAATAGAGAGGGCAGACAGCAGAAGGAAGAAGAACTACAATCCTGCAACCTGTGGAACAACAACCACATTCACAGAAAGATAGACAAGATGAAAAGGCAGAGGGCTATGTACAAGATGAAGGGACAAGATAAAACCCCAGAAAAACAACTAAATGAAGTGGAGATAGACAACCTTCCAGAAAATAAATTCAGAATAATGATAGTGAAGATGATCCAGGACCTCGGAAAAAGAATGGGGGCAAAGATCAAGAAGATGCAAGAAATGTTTAACAAAGACTTACAAGAATTAAAGAACAAACAAACAGAGATGAACAATACAATAACTGAAGTGAAAACTACACTAGAAGGAATCAATAGCAGAATAACTGAAGCAGAAGAACGGATAAGTAACCTGGAAGACAGAATGGTAGAATTCACTGCTGCAGAACAGAATAGAGAAAAAAGAATGAAAAGAAATGAAGAGAGCCTAAGAGACTTCTGGGACAACATTAAACGCAACAACATTCGCATTATAGGGGTCCCAGAAGGAGAAGAGAGAGAAAAAGGACCAGAGAAAATATTTGAAGAGATTATAGTTGAAAACTTCCGGGAAAGGAAATAGCCACCCAAGTCCAGGAAGTGCAGTGAGTCCCATACAGGATAAACCCAAGGAGAAACATGCCGAGACACATAGTAATCAAATTGGCAAAAATTAAAGACAAAGATAAATTTATTGAAAGCAGCAAGGGAAAAATGACAAATAACATACAAGGGAACTCCCATAAGGTTAACAGCTGATTTCTCAGCAAAAACTCTACAAGCCAGAAGGGAGTGGCATGATATACTTAAGTGATGAAAGGGAAGAACCTACAACCAAGATTACTCTACCCAGCAAGGATCTCATTCAGATTTGATGGAGAAATCAAAAGCTTTACAAACAAGCAAAAGCTAAGAGAATTCAGCACCACCAAACCAGCTCTACAACAAATGCTAAAGGAACTTCTCTAAGTGGAAAACACAAGAGAAGAAAAGGACTTACAAAAACAAACCCAAAACAATTAAGAAAATGGTCATAAGAACATATATATTGATAATTACCTTAAACGTGAATGGAGTAAATGCTCTAACCAAAAGACATAGGCTTGCTGAATGGATACAAAAACAGGACCCATATATATGCTGTCTACAAGAGACCCACTTCAGACTTAGGGACACATACAGACTGAAAGTCACGGGATGGAAAAAGATATTCAATGTAAATGGAAGTCAAAAGAAAGCTGGAGTAGCAATACTCATATCAGATAAAATAGACTTTAAAATAAAGAATGTTACAAGAGACAAGGAAGGACACTATGGAATGATCAAGGGATCAATCCAAGAAGAAGATATAGCAATTATAAATATATATGCACCCAAAATAGGAGCACCTCAATACATAAGGCAACTGCTAACAGCTCTAAAAGAGGAAATCGACAGTAACACAGTCATAGTGGGGGATTTTAACACCTCACTTACACCAATGGACAGATTATCCAAACAGAAAATTAATAAGGAAACACAAGCTTTAAATGACACAATAGACCAGATAGATTTAATTGATATTTATAGGACATTCCATCCAAAAACAGAAGATTACACTTTCTTCTCAAGTGCACACGGAACATTCTCCAGGATAGATCACATCTTGGGTCACAAATCAAGCCTCAGTAAATTTAAGAAAATTGAAATAATATCAAGCACCTTTTCTGACCACAACACTATGAGATTAGAAATGAATTACAGGGAAAAATGTAAAAAACACAAACACATGGAGGCTAAACAATGCATTAGTAAATAACCAAGAGATCACTGAAGAAATCAAAGAGGAAATCAAAAAATACCTAGAGGCAAATGACAATGAAAACACGATGATCCAAAACCTATGGGAAGCAGCAAAAACTGTTCTAAGAGGGAAGTTTACAACAATACAAGCCTACTTCATGAAACAAGAAAAATCTCAAATAAACAATCTAACCTTATACCTAAAGGAACTAGAGAAAGAAGAACAAACAAAACCCAAAGTTAGCAGAAGGAAAGAAATCATAAAGATCAGAGCAGAAATAAATGAAATAGAAACAAAGAAAACAATAGCAAAGATCAATAAATCTAAAAGATGGTTCATTGAGAAGGTAAACAAAATTGATAAACCATTAGTCAGACTCATCAAGAAAAAGAGGGAGAGGACTCAAATCAATAAAATTAGAAATGAAAAAGGAGAAGTTACAACAGACACCGCAGAAATACAAAGCATGCTAAGAGACTACTACAAGCAACTCTATGCCAATAAAATGGACAACCTGGAAGAAATGGACAAATTCTTAGAAAGGTATAACCTTCAAGCCTGAACCAGGAAGAATTAGAAAATATGAACAGACCAATCACCAGTAATGAAATTGCAACTGTCATTAAAAATCTTCCAACAGGGCTTCCCTGGTGGTGCAGTGGTTGAGAATCTGCTAATTCAGGGGACACGGGTTCGAGCCCTGGTCTGGGAGGATCCCACATACCGCGGAACAACTAGGCCCATGAGCCACAATTACTGAGCCTGCGCATCTGGAGCCTGTGCTCTGCAACAAAAGAGGCCGCGATAATGAGAGGCCCGCGCACCACGATGAAGAGTGGCCCCCACTTGCCGCAACTGGAGAAAGCCCTCGCACAGAAATGAAGACACAACACAGCCATAAATAAATAAATATTTTAAAAAAATCTTCCAACAAACAAAAGTCCAGGACCAGATGGCTTCACAGGTGAATTCTATCAAACATTTAGAGAAGAGCTAGCACCCAGCCTTCTCAAACTCTTCCAAAAATTTGCAGAGGGAGGAACACTCCCAAACTCATTCTATGAAGTCACCATCACCCTGATACTAAAACCAGACAAATATATTACAAAAAAAGAAAATTACAGACCAATATCACTGATGAATAGAGATGCAAAAATCCTCAACAAAATAGCAGCAAACAGAATCCAACAACACATTAAAAGGATCATACACCATGATCAAGTGGGATTTACCCCAGGGATGCAAGGATTCCTCAATATACGCAAATCAATCAATGTGATACACCATATTAACAAACTGAAGAATAAAAACCATATGATCATCTCAATAGATGCAGAGAAAGCTTTTGACAAAATTCAACACCCATTATGATAAAAACTCTCCAGAAAGTGGGCATAGAGGGAACCTACCTCAACATAATAAAGGCCATATATGACAAACCCACAGCAAACATCATTCTCAATGGTGAAAAATGGAAAGCGTTTCCCCTAAGATCAGGAACAAGACAAGGATGTCCACTCTCAGCACTATTATTCAGCATAGTTTTGGAAGTCTTAGCCGTGGCAATCAGAGAAGAAAAGGAAATAAAAGGAATACAAATTGGAAAAGAAGAAGTAAAACTGTCACTGTTTGCAGATGACATGATACTATACATAGGGAATCCTAAAAATGCCACCAGAAAACTACTAGAGCTAATCAATGAATTTGGTAAAGTTGAAGGATAGACAATTAATGCACATAAATCTCTTGCATTCCTATACACTAATGATGAAAAATCTGAAAGAGAAATTAAGGAAACTTCCCATTTACCATTGCAACAAAAATAATATAATACCTAGGAATAAACGTACCTAGGGAGACAAAATACCTGTATGCAGAAAGCTATAAGACACTGATGAAAGAAATTAAAAATGATACCAACAGATGGAGAGATATACCATGTTCTTGGATTGGAAGAATGAATATTGTGAAAATGACTATACTACTCAAAGCAATCTACTTGAAATTCAATGAAATCCCAATCAAATTACCAATGGCATTTTTTACGGAAGTAGAGCAAAAAATCTTAAAATTTTATGGAGACACAAAAGACCCTGAATAGCCAAAGCAGTCTTGAGGGAAAAAAACGTAGCTGGAGGAATCAGACTCCCTGACTTCAGATTATAGTACAAAGCTACAGTAATCAAGACAATATGGTACTGGCATAAAAACAGAAACATAGATCAATGGAACAAGACAGAAAGCCCAGAGACAAACCCACGCACCTATGGTCAACTAATCTATGACAAAGGAGGCAAGGATATACAATGGAGAAAAGACAGCTTCTTCAATAAGTGGTGCTGGGAAACCTGGACAGCTACATGTAAAAGAATGAAATTAGAATACTCCCTAACACCATACACAAAAATAAACTCAAAATGGATTCGAGACCTAAATGTAAGACTGGACACTATAAAACTCTTAGAGGAAAACATAGGCAGAACACTCTTTGACATAAATCACAGCAAGACCTTTTATGATCTACCTCTTAGGGTAATGGAAATAAAACCAAAAATAAACAAATGGGACCTAATGAAACTTCAAATCTTTTGCACAGCAAAGGAAACCATAAACAAGACGAAAAGTCAAACCTCAGAATGGGAGAAAATATTTGCAAATGAATCAATGGAAAAAAGGATTAATCTCCAAAATATATAAACAGCTCATGCAGCTCAATATTAAAGAAACAAATAACCCAATCCAAAAATGGGCCGAAGACCTAAATAGACATTTCTCTAAAGAAGACATACAGATGGCCAAGAAGCACATGAAAAGCTTCTCAACATCGCTAATTATTAGAGAAATGCAACTCAAAACTACAATGAGGTATCACCTCACACCAGTTAGAATGGGCATCATCAGAAAATCTACAAACAACAAATCCTGGAGGGGGTGTGCCGAAAAGGGAACCCTCTTGCGCTGTTGGTGGGAATGTAAATTGATACAGCCACTATGGAGAACAGTATGGAGGTTCCTTAAAAAACGAAAAATAGAATTACCATATGATCCAGCAATCCCACTACTGGGCATATACCCAGAGAAAACTGTAATTCAAAAAGACACATGCACCCCAATGTTCACTTGAAGCACTATTTACAATAACCAGGTCATGGAAGCAACCTAAATGCCCATTGACAGACGAATGGATAAAGAAGTGGTACATATATACAATGGAATATTACTCAGACATAAATAGGAACGAAATTGGGTCATTTGTTGATACATGGATGGATCTAGAGAGTCTCATACAGAGTGAAGTCAGTCAGAAAGAGAAAAACAAATACCGTATATTAACGCATGTATGTGGAACCTAGAAAAATGGTACAGTTGAACCGGTTTGCATGGCAGAAGTTGAGACACAGATGTAGAGAGCAAATGTATGTACACCAAGAGGGGAAAGCCATGGGGGTTGGGGATGGTAGTGTGATGAATTGGGCGATTGAGACGGACATGTATACACTGATGTGTATAAAATTGATGACTAATAAGAACCTGCTGTATAAAAAATAAATAAAATAAAATTCAAAAATAAAAAATAAAAATAAAAATAAATGAATAGCTAGTACAACTAGAGTTAATACAAACATTGAAAAGTCATGATGGCTGGAGGAGATGGCAGAGTAGGAGATACCAGTTTTTTCCCCCACAAAAAGCAACAGTTAGCTGCCCATGAATAAAAATAGCCCTGGGATGGCTCAAGAGTTCAATTAAGAACCTGAAGCAACATGGTGGAGGAAGAAAGGGAGAATAAACACGTATAAAGTGTTGGTGGGAGATTTATACAGATGAGACATCTGGAGATAGCTAGGAACAAGGAAGGGCGAGGCTATCAGGATCAGCCATACAGAGGTTGCCCAGTGGTCTGCCCTGTGGGGTCCCTTGCAACTGTGCTCCTCAGTACCTCAGCCCCCATGAAAGCCACTGACCCTGCAGATTTTACAAAGCACTCCATAGTTTTCATCTGTGCCAACCCCAGTGCCTCACTCCACAGAGGAAACAGGCAGCTTCCACCACTGAGACAAGTAAAATCCTTCACTGCCACAGAGCATCCAGGGACAGAGAAGCTGTGTGCAGCTCTCCAAACACACATAAGTAGGAGCTTCTGTGATGTCACCCAAGGACCAGCGCCACCAACCCTTCAACCCCATGCACACCCTGAGTCCCCAAACCATGGCTGCTCCATGTACTCTTGAATTCCAGACCCTGGCCCTGTGGTCATTCTAGACATACCCACACTCCAGATCCTAGCTCCATGGCTGCTCCATGAGCACCTACACCACAACCAAAGGAGCCACCACTCTAGTGAGTGCATACATGCCCCAAATCCTAGAGCCACAGTCATTCGCAAGCCCATGTCCTAGACCCTGGCTCCATGGCTCTGTGAGTGCTGACACTTAGGGCATTGGAGCTACCACTGCAGCAAGTGTACCCATGCCCTGGATCCTGGAACCACTGTACATCTGTGTGTGCCTGCCTCACAAGCACCTGCAACTCTCACACAATTACCAACACAGCAGCTGAGGCACAGGTGCCACTTCTTCCCCAAACTCTGGAGTGGTGGTGTTTCTATGTGCACCTGAGCTTTGGACATTGGTTTTGTGGCCACTCCGTGGGCACTTGGACATCAGATAGCAGTACCACCATGAGCACACCTGCAAGTCAGACCTGACATCAAGAGGGTTCAGTTTGGTTACAACTTACTCTTTGGGGAAAAAAAAGAGATCAGGAGTACAACCACAGCCTTCACCACTGCAGACACCCACAACCTTGGTTGTTGAGCACCCCTTCATTCTTTGTCCACATTGACCTTAGCTGATGGAGCTGCATGGAGACTATGCTTCTGCACCCTCCCTGGAGCCAGAGCCACACACCCAGCCTGGGTCCTTACACCCACCTGTAGGTGAAGGTCTCTTCCCACTGAAATCAATCTATAAATTCTAGAAGAGATGACTCCTCCAACAAATGTGCAAACATCAGTACAAGGTACAAGAACCATGAAAGATCAACGAAGCATAACACCACCCAAGAACACAGTAGTTTTCTAGTAACTAACCACAAAGAAATGAAGATCTATGGGATTAGTGGGAAACAATTCAGGGGGCCAATATATTCACTATAGGCATACCAGAAGGAACAGAAATCTTATTTAAAGAAATAATAGCTGAAAACTTCCCAAATCTGGGGAGAGATATGGACATCCAGGTACTTGAAGCTTAAAGGTCCTCAAACAGTTTCAAATCCAAGGAAGTCTTCACAAGAGATACATTATAATCAAACTGTCAAAACTCAAAGACATAGAGAGAATTTTGAAAGCAGCAAGAGACTTGTCACATACATACATACCTCATTTTATTGTGCTTTGCTTTATTGAGCTTTGTAAATATTGAGTTATTTATAAATTGAAGGTTTGTGACAACCCTGTGTCAATCAAGTCTATTGGCATCATTTTTCCAACATTTGCTCACTTCATGTTTCTGTGTCACATTTTGGCAATTCTTGCAATAGTTCAAACTTTTTCATTATTGTTATATTTGTTATGGCGATCCATGATCAGTAAATTTTTAAAAAATTTTATTGAAGTATATTTGATTTACTATGTTGTGTTAATTTCTGCTTTACAGAAAAGTGACTCCATTATACATATATGTATTCTTTTTCATATTCTTTTCCATTATGATTTATCACAGGATACTGAATATAGTTCCCTGTGCTATACAGTAAGACCTTGTTGTTTATCCATCCTACATATAATAATTTGCATATGTTAATCCCAAACTCTCAATCCATCATCGCCCTCCCCCCCACCCCTTGGCAACCACAAGTCTGTTCTCTATGTCTGTGAGTCTGTTTCATAGATAGGTTCATTTGTGTCATATTTTAGATTCCACATATATGTGATATCATGTGATATTTGCCTTTCTCTGTCTGACTTACTTCACTTAGTGTCATAATCTCTAGGTCCCTCCATGTTGTTGCAAATTGCATTATTTCATTCTTTTTTATGGTTGAGTAATATTCCATTGTATATATACCACATCTTCTTTATGTGATCAGTGATCTTTGATGTTACTACTATGACTCGCTGAAGGCTAAGATGATAGCACTTTTTAGTAATAAATTTTAATTGAAGTATGTACTTTTATTTAGAAATAATGCTATTGTGCACTTAGTAGACTACAGTATAGTTCAAACATAACTTTTATATGTACCGGGAAACCAAAAACATTGTGTGACTCACTTTATTACAATATCCACTTTATTGAGGTAGTCCAGAACCGAATCTGCAATATCTCCAAGGTATGCCTGTCCAAGAGAACTCTCATAAGACTGTCAGTGGTTTTCTCAGCAGAAACCATGCAGGCCAGGAGAAAATGAGATTATATATTCAAAGCGTTGAAAGAAAAAACCTCAAACCAAGAATACTTCACCCCACAAACTGTCCTTCAGAAAAGAAGGTGACATTTCCAGTCAAGCAAAAGCTGAGAGGAGTTTATCACCTTTAGATCTGCATTACAAGAAATACTAAAGGGAGTTCTTAAGGCTGAAATGAAAGATGCTAATAAGTAACATCAAAACTAATGAAAATAAAAACTCACTGGTAAACTTTAGTATATAGACAAATTCACAATACTCTAATATTGTAATTGTGGTCAGTAAAATCATATATAACTCTAGTACAGAAGCTAAAAGACAAAAGTATTAAAAATAACTATAGCTATAATAATTTGTTAATAGACATGCAATATAAAAATATAAATTGTGATATCAAAAACGTAAGATGGGGGGATTAAAAGGATAAAGTTGTTGGTACGCATTTGAAATTATGTTGTATCAAAGAAAAATTAGGGCTAGACAAACATTAAAGTGGTAAAGATAAATTTTAATAATAATAATAAATTAAATTTTAAAAACCTGTTGCCCTAGGAGTAGAGAGAGACTCCAGTATATAACTGGGGTCAATTTTGAATACAACCAAAACAAGTGGGGACTATAGCCAAGAAACAAGTTAAGGGGACATTGGTGGATGTAAAATCACAAAGAGGAGACATCAAGTCTGGGGAGATTCTGGCTGAGTTGACTTAACAGGATCCTTATCGGAAGAACACCAGAGTGATCAGATATCATGTAGGGAGATAGAGGAATGAGGAACTTGATCAAGGGTAGGGAACTCTCCTTAAAATGACTTAGCTGGACTCTTGCTGAAACTGAATTCTACAAGGAAGTACATGAATGGGACTCGTTGGGAAGAGGGTTCAGGAGAGGCTGACTAAACTGGTCAAGCAAAAAATCTTTGTCAGTCTTCCCTCTTATTCAAAAGAAGAAGAGGCATTCTTCTTTCTTCTGAACAACGTAAGTCCATTTCTCATTTGGTCGCTTTTGTTCTTACAGAACCAGCTGAAACATCTGTAGAGACTTGGTGATGGTTACCATTTGCTGTACTGTGTGACTCACAAGACATTTAATGAGTGGGATAGCCATTTAATGAGTGGGATAGAGACAAAGATTAGAGGCTGAATCAATCTGTATTCCCACATTTGTAGAGCTTCAGGGATACGTCAGAAGAAGTCCCAGGACACTTTGACATTTCTGGTTGTGTCAGCACAAGGGCAGTGATGCCATGGATTTCTTCATTTGCCTCTCAAAACTTCCTGGTTATGGCAAAGATGTCAGATAAGTTGCCTGGGTCAAAGTTACCTCCTTCTGTAGCTAAAACAACATGCTGGACATCTTGTACTTGGTGATCATAGATTCAAGCCACTGGTGTTGCTGTCCAAGGAAAAGGTAAATTGCTTCAGCAATGAGTAAATGATTTTGTGCTGAGTCAGTTAGGAGATGGATTTCTAGGGATGGTACCCAAAAAGTGGCAAAACTTTCCCCAAGAGCAGTGAATCCAGTTCTTTAGCTGTTTTCCCCCACCTAGGTTGCCTCCCCAGTAATCAAGACCATCTACAGGGGACCTGTGATAAACTTGACACTTCTTTTGCTCCTACAGTGAGAGCAAGGTGAACCAGAAGGAGAGGGTGATTGTTTTAGAGATAGTCCAAGAAGGGAGGAAAATTGTGGGGAGCTGAGTGGAGAAAAGGATTAGTAAGATTGGCAAAGTAGTATGATACAGTCCAGTTGGCCCATAACAGCCAATACGCTTGAGTTCCGCAGACAAAATAATAATCTTTGGGAGTTAGCTAAGCATCATAGATATAGTTATCTGATGGCTAAGGGTGACCACGTAATGCAAATTGTGAGGGTGGAGAAAGGATTTGTCAGAGATGGTCTATATGTGGTTGGGTTGGGTCCAAGAGACTTGGCTGGGAGAGGCAATGGGGACATTTCCATTAATATGAGGGATATCCAGGGAACCCATAGAAGCTTGGGGATTTTATGCTGGAATTAGTGAGAGCTAGGTAAGTGTCAAGACAAAGGTCCTTCCCCAGAAAAGGGCTGGTGGTAAAATTACTATGGAAACAGACATGACCCTTGCAAGGATAGACTGGTGTAAGTACAGTAGTTTTCTCAAGATGGGTAATTGTCTGGTTTAAGACAGTGGAGAAAAAAGGAGGAAGGTTTATAGCAAAATAGGTGTTCTGATTGATCAAGGGGATCTGGGAAATTCCAGAGGAAAGGAAAAGGAAGAAAAAACACACAGCATTGACAGTATGTGGTGTTACAGGAAATGGTGATCAGTTTGACCCTCGCTTATCAAGGATCTGTGGGTGAAATGGTCTTACTGAGAATAGGGGGAAAAGGAGGAGTAGGAACTCATGAAGTTAGGAACAAAAAATGAAGGTGAAAACTAATTTCAGGTGAAGAAAATCATAGTGAAGGTGGGGAGTTATTGTGGCAAGTTTCTCTAGGCAGATACTAAGGATAAAAATTCAGGGGATTAAAATCATTAAGGGAATCAGATGGGTCTTTTTCCATCATCTTGGGTGGACACTGAGTACCTTGTGACATCATTGACTTGTTCAGATGTTCTTGGGGCAGCTGCCGGCTTCTGGAGGCTCTTGACAGAACTCCAGAGTTTGAGGTCTTCAGTTGGAATACTTCTCCAGTTTGAAAAGCTCTTCTATTTCTTTACTTGTGAAACATGAACCCAGTGTTGAGCACCCTGTAATTTGACAGCAGTGTCCACAATGAATAAAACTGTATAAGATCTGGGTTCAAGATAAGTTCTCTGATGGTAGAGTTTCCAGAAAACCAGATTACCTACTTGTAAATCATGTAAGGGTTGTTCAGGAAGTTCTAAAGGGAAGGCAGGGTTGGCTTGGTGATTATAGGGTTGAGTATATTTTATTAACCCTTGGCAGTACCTAAGGATGTCAGATTAAATTAAGTTAGAATGTTCCACTAGCCAGGATGAATAAGGTATCCTCATGAGGCAAGAAGGTCAGGGTGGGGCCGAAGGACAGCCTCTTCATGCATAGGCATTAGTCAGAAGGCAAAGCCACCTCTTTGTTTTGCACTTAATGAGTCCATGACACATGGAGGGTTGGCATCTAAAACAAATTTTGTAGCACCTGAGCAAAAAACTCTACATGAAAACCGTCGAACATGCATAAATAAAAATGCAGAAGTTGCTGACGATTGTGTGAAAGAGAAAGCAACCCACCACAGCCTCCTCATTCTTGTGGGTGGGAGGATTTCCCAGCCTGACACATGGACAGAGGGGGTCTCAAGTCGTCCTCTAGTAACCTTGGCTACATTGTAATACCATTATAATATCATTAGCATTGCAGTTTTACCCTCCATCCCTGTGAGTTTCACTTAGGTACTCACAGAAAAGATTCAAAAAGGTGCCTGGTGGAAGCCCACATAAGGAACTTCAGCCGGCATAATCATAGGAGAGGGAAAAGGGGAGTCACCCTCATCTACACCCTAGAATATTAGCCCCATATTAACAACCTAAACTGCCCCTATAGCGTGCTTCTCACTCACAAGGTTGCCCACACTCTTCTTCTCTGAGCGTGTAAATTTGCTTCTGCCCTAAATAAACTGCTTCTTTGTGTGCTCTCCCACACGTACTGTGTATCTAATAAACTCTGCCTGCTTTAAAATCTTGCTCTCTTTGTGGAATTCATTCTTCAAAGAAGACAAAGACCGAGGTCATCTCACCTGCAGAAATCACTCATAGTCTTTCCGTGATAATTTAAGAGGGTAGCTCATGTGGAGATAGGGAAGCAGTTCTGAGATTCGTAAGAGCAACAGGCAGCTCTCATGACCAACTCTCAAGTAGTTTAGCCGCTTTGGTCTTGAGGATGCCATTGGCTCTTTCTATGGTGCCTGATGACGGAGGATGGTAAGAGCAGTGGACTCTTCAATTTCCTGGATGATTTTATCCTCTGTCACTGAAGATGGTACAGTGAATACCTCAAGCGGGGAAGATTCATTCCTGGAAAATGTTGGCAACAGATGTTGCTGAGACATTTTGGCAAGAGAAAGCCTTTAACCATTTAGAAAGCATGCAGTTTAGAGTGAGGACCTATTGGTAGCCTTGCACTGTTGGTAAGTGGATAAAATCTCTTTGCCAATAAGGAAGGATCCGGGGGAGCTGCTTCCCCTCACTGCCCCACCTTTACAGCTTTTCCATGGTTATGTTTCTAGCAGATGAGACAAGTGGCAACTGCTTGGTCCAAATAAAAGCTTTAAAAAAGTCCAAACTTTTGTTTGTCTGATTTCCATGGTGAGTCATGTTGTGTAAATCATATACAATGATTCAAGATACAGACTTAGGAGCTACCAAGTAGCTGTCTCAGTGAGTCCAGAGTTCATCTAAGTGGATTGAACATCCAGCTTTTTCCCACTCAATTATTTCTGAGTCAGATGCTGCTATTTGGGCCACATGGATCTCTTTTATGATTTCCTTAGGAGTCATCCTAAAGAAGTTCTCTCTCTCAGTGGAGGGTGAACAATCCTACCAGGATCTAGGGCCTTGAAGTGGGACCTAGTGATATAGTCCCAAGGTTTGGGTATCTCTGGGATTTCTTGGATGATTAGGGAAGAGGCTGCTAATTTAACATATTTATCAGCCAATCTATTTGCCCAGGACTTGTTTGAATTTTCTGTGCTGTGTCCCTCAGTTTATCAATAGTGATTTCCTACGGTAATAACAATACCTCTAGAAGATCTGCTCTTTGGGGTCCATTACTTTAAAAAAATATTATTTAATGGAAGTATAGTTGATTTACAATATTGTGTTAATTTCTGCTATGCAGCAAAGTGACTCAGTTATACATATATATACATTCTTTTTCATATTCTTTTCCATTATGGTTTATCACAGGGTATTGTATATAGTTCCCTGTGCTATACAGTAGGACCTTGTTGCTTATCCATTTCTACATATAATAGTTTGCATCTGATAATCCCAAATTCCCAATCCATCCCTCCCCCACCACCCCTCCCCACTGGCAACCACAAGTCTGTTCTCTATATCTGTGAATCTCTTTATGTTTCGTAGATAAGTTCATTTGTGTCATATTTTAGATTCCACATATTAGTGATATCATATGGAATCTGTCTTTCTCTTTCTGACTTACTTCACTTGGTATGATAATCTCTAGTTGCATCCATGTTGCTGCAAATGGCATTATTTCATTCTTTTTTATTCCATTGTGTATATGTACCACATCTTCTTTAGCCATTCATCTGTCAATGGACATTTAGGTTGTTTCCATGTCTTGGCTATCATGACTAGTTCTGCTATGAACAAAGGGGTTCATGTATCTTTTTGAATTATAGTTTTGTCCAGATATACGCCCAGGAGCGGGATTGCAGGATCATATGGAAACTCTATTTTTAGTTTTCTGAGGAACTGACATACTGTTTTCCACAGCGGCTGCACCAATTTACTTTTTTGGGGGTCCTTTTTTAACTGGAGTATCAGCCACTGCCATGAATCCTCTGTTTCTATAACATAAAATCATGTGATACCTCAAAGGCATGGCAGTTGTCAGTATAAATGTTAACCTTCAATCTCTCTCCTCTTATTCTAGCCCAAATACTCAGCTATGTAGGCTGATTTAACATTTGGTAGAAGTTTATATTGATCAGTGATGACATATCTATCATGGAAGGCCCCATCCTCCTTCCAGAAGTAGGAGCCATCAAAATAGAATGAGGTCAATTTGGGGGAGGGGGTTTCATGACAAACCTCATCTAGGACAAGATAATAATCTAGTGTTAATGAAACAATCATGGGGCATCCGATTAGTAGGTAAAGGAAACAAGGGGTCAGGGTTAAGGTTTGACAGCAATTATGTGGTGAAGTGAGGGAGAGTAGTGAGATCTCATAAGATGTAAGTCGAGACACAGAAAAGTGCTGTGTGTTTTCCATAAGCTATAAGATTGTCCAGCATAGGAGACATGGATGTCAAGTAGATGACCTAATACTAAGTCAGAGGTAACCTGGAAAAATTTGGTGGTTGCAGCCACAGTTTGAAGACAAGAAGGGTATGCTCTAGCTATTGCATCTAACTGATGAAATAAAATTTATATTTTAAGGCAGGACAAGAAAAAATTAAACATAAAATTATCTCTCTGTGTTTGTTTGGGCTTTCTCTGAACAACCCTAATGTGCAGCGTGCGTCTGCACTACCCATTAACCAGAACTCCTCAAAGATGGGAGTGCCTGCTCAACCATAAAGATCAATTTTTTTTCTTCTGACATTAGCAATGTAACCTCTTAAAAGAATAGTGTTCTTTCCCAGCTCTTTAGGGGATCATGGTGACTTGCTACTTCCTTTATATGTGGTTACTTGGACTATGTTTCCTTGGTGACCTTTATATAAAATATCAGTATGTCATTTTGATGTACGATTCTTTGTCTCAAAAATGTATATGGCTGTTCCTTCAACTTCTAACAGGCAGAACAGTTCTTAGAGCTTTCTGAGAATCTGCTGAGAATAATCTTCAGTTTGGCTGAAATAAAATTCTTTTTTTTTCTTCTTAACATGATTGTTTATTGAATTTTCATTGGCATAACCAATCTGTAATGTCTAAGCGGACTTTTGTGTCTATTATATTGCTGGGATAACACTCCATGGGCACTCCTTGTTCATGCACAAACAAGGAAAAAGGCAGGGAGTAACTGAGGAGTCCAAGAATTTAAAGTGAAAGTAAACAGTCCTTATGGCTCTCAAAAGTATTTTTGGATCAGGAGTCTGAGACTTCTGGGTCTTGGGACGACTCCCTAGTCATGGCATAGAGGAGTGAGGCAATCATATATAAATCAGATACTCACACCTTATAATATCCTGCAAGACCAACAAAACCCTCCCTAAGTGGATGGTTGTTTTGTTTCAGGAAGAGGAACATAGTGAATAGTAGAGGCTCAGTTGTGGAGTTAGTTTTACCTTCAGCTGAAATATCATGACTCAGATATTGGACACAAAGAGAGCATAGTTGAACTTCATCTCTAGCTACCACGTGACCCTTTCTTGCTAATTCCATAAGAAGGTATTTGGTGTGCAAAATGGAGTTGTCATCACTGTCAGAATATAGAAGAAGGTCATCTGCATATCATTTTAAAGTGGAGTCTCCTGGGACTTTTATGTCCTTCGAATTGGCATTTAGGGTGCTCAAAAAGTAGGTAGGAGCCTCAGTAAATCCTTGGGGTATATCAGTCCAGGAATATATTATTGGTTATCCCAGGTAAGGCAAACAATTATTGAGATTCCTTTTGAAGGGGAAAAATAAACAAGGTGGTACACAAGTCAATGACTGTGAAATATTGGATAAAGGAATAGTAGACAGGAAAGTGTTAAGATTAAACACCAAGGGAAATCTGAGTTTGAATATTTTGTTGATAGATCTTAGTATCTAAATATCCTTTCCTGTTTGGCTTTTTGACAGCAAAAATGAGAGTATCACATGGTCTAGAAGTGGAGACTAGACGTTTTTGTCTAATAAAGTTTGGATCGTTGGGCAGAACACTTCAAGTACTTCTGGCTTTAAATGATACTGGGGAATTTTGAGAAGGAACATGAAAGGATCTTTTTCTACATCGTGGGGTTCTGCATTCTGTCTGTGTCCAACGCCAGTGGAGTTTTTTCCAATAAAGAAGAGGGAATTTGGTCTAATATAGCTTTGAATGTTCAGTGAAATAAGTGTTAAGTTGAAGCAGGGAAAGGAACTTGGCAAAGTCAGACAAAGCTGTTAAGGGACATAGGCTTGAAGGGGGGAGGAGTCAGGGACGTGTAGGAGTCCTTTGGGGCACAATGAATTTTTTTAACCAAATTCATGCAAAGACCTCTTGCTAAACAGTTTTACTGGGATGGCAGAGCCAAGAAGGAAGTGTTGTTGAGCTTTAAGAGGTGCCATAGAAATATTAAAGGGTTGAGGTAGAGGCAAATCATGAGGTAAATTATAAAACCCACTACTGGTAAGGTTTGGTGACTCAGAGGAAAGGGGACAGGAAAGGAGGTGGTGTTAAGGGTAGAATGTATTGCCCCTGTATCAGTGAATAATGTGGTGGGACGCCCTTCAACTTGTACCCTTATCTCCCGTTGTGAATTTAGTGACAGTTGAGGACATTCAACATCTATTTCCCTGGAGGAGAGTCAATAATTTTGCGATGAAGAGGAGGCTCAGGCTTTTCACCTCCTCTTGAGGTCTGAGCCAGTGTCCTTTTTTTCTGATAATTTCTGCAAGTGTCCTGATAAATGAAAGACCATGAACTTGGGGTTTGCTGTAGATTAGATTTTCAGGTCTTTCTGTTTTAATTGCAATGTTATAAGCTTGCATTGTGCATTTTCCAAATTTTTTGGAAATAATGGTGAGCTTCATATTGGTGGGCTAATGAAGGGAGCTCAGACATATTTGCATTTTGCCAATTAATATTATTTCTCTGTGACAGAGCTCCAGTCTGAGACTATTGCAAAGCTGTGGCCAGAGCAGAGGCTGTTTAGGAAGTGATTCCCATGTCCAAATGCTCTTTCCTTGTTTTCTCTAATCAGCGGTAATGGCCAGTTTCACCTATTTGTTGTTTACAATTTTGAATACAAGACCAATCAGTTTTGGTGGGACCGACTTGAGAGATGGCACCTAGTAATTTTTTATCTTTCTTCCCTCAGCTTCCAGTGGGAATCAGGGGTAGTCTGAGACCTTTGAAGGTCTCCAGAAGTGTTCCATTTGACCTTTTCAAACCAAAAGAAGGCATCTCCAGGGCCAACTGATAGGTGACCCAACAACCCCCAATTGTCTAATAAACCTTTGCCTTTCCTTTTGGGGGTCAGAAGAGTCCTTGGTGATGACATGCGATTCAGACTGAGACTAAGGTTTGAATGTTATCTCTTCTCTTGGCCTTGCTTGAGAATGAGTACCGGCCATTCCCTGGGCTTCATCTGTAAGAAATGGTCTGTTGAACCTTTCATTCTGGGAGAAAATAATATAAAGAAGAGCTTGGAGGGGAATATAGCGGTGCTGCAGAAAGTTCTAGAGGGCTTACTAGGTCAGAAAACTTTAAGAAACTTTTTAATGAGGTTTGAATTATTCAGCTGCCTTTTGGCTTCTTCATATCAAGCAAAATAAGTGGACCATTATGCATCTGATATCTTTGTTTCTTTTTGTTCTAGGACTCCCCTTAGGTGGATTAGCCTGGTATATCCCTGGAGCCGCAGAGTGGTCACGGAAACTCAAGAGAGTTTTTAATTAATTAGTTTATTTACTTATTGTTGGCTGTGTTGGGTCTTTGTTGCTAAACGCAGGCTTTCTCTAGTTGCAGCCAGCGGGGGCTACTCTTTGTTGCGGTGCTCACGCTTCTCACTGCAGTGGCTTCTCTTGTTGCAGAGCACGGACTCTAGGTATGCGGGCTTCAATAGTTGTGGCTCATGGGCTCTAGAGTGCAGGCTCAGTAGTTGTGGTGCACGGGCTTAGTTGCTCTGCAGCATATGGGATCTTCCCGGACCAGGGATCGAACCCTTGTCCCCTGCATTGGCAGGTGGCTTCTTAACCACTGTGCCACAAGGGAAGTCCAAGCTCAAGAGAGTTGTTAATGAGGAAGTTTAATGAAGGGGGTTGGAAGTGTGGTGAAAGGAGCACTTGAAGGCTGATACTCAGTCTTCCATATTTTCGTGATGTCATATCCTTCTCTGGACATTAGTCTCATTTATAAAATGGGGACCATAATCCCCACTTACAAGGACTGAGCTCACCTCTAGAACTTAACTACCTGCCACTCCGATAGGAAGCACCAGGTCTCCAGAAAGGGATTTTTACCCATATACTCTCCAACTGAGATCACCTATGCAGATATGGTCACACCTATTATGGTGGGGATTGTCAGGTGGGTCCATGAGTTCAGGTAGGACATCTGTGCAGCACTAGTTACTTGTCCTGAGTGAGAATAGGGATGTGGGCACTTCTGTATCCGATTCTAAGTAAAAGTGGGAGACGGGACCATATAGGATAGCAATGCCTCTCTCCCAGCACTGTCAGTTGTCTCTTCCAGGGGTCTCCTCCTTTGGCTTCCTCCTTTGGATGGTGGTTTTTATTCCAATTTACAGTCTGTTCATTGAGTTCCTATTATGTGGTATGCCTTGTGCAAGTGAAATGGAGCAGAACCCTCTGGTCCTTCCCCCCTATATCTTCTGCTTTCCTTTTGTCTGTAGAAAAACTTTAGCCAAAGAATAAGTTTAATCAGAGAAGTGAGAAAATGAGGAAACAAAGGAAAACAAACAGGACAAAATAATAAGAGTTTAGTCATTAAGTAAAGTCAAGGACATTTAATTCCTCCTCGAGGTCTACAGATAATATTCTGAGCCATACCCTTTGAGCTGTCCTGTAGATCCTGAAACCTCCACCAGGTGGAAGAAGTTAACTATGTGATGACCAGATCATAGCCATGACATAAGCTGCCACAATTCCAAGAACTTGTCTCAAAGAAATTGGAACAAATCGACCCTGGAACTAAAGATTAACTGTACTCAAAACAATCAAGATGATGCTGATCAGACCACTGCATGACCAATTTCAAGATGACTGTCAGAGCCAACTGTGCTGTTTCTGCATGTAACCACCTGCCTCAGCCTACACACCCCTGGAACTCCCCTTTGAAAGCTCTTGCCCACTGATTGTCAGGGGGAGTCAGCCTTTTGATATGAGTCTGCCCTTTCTCCCAGTTACCATCCTTTGAAATAAAGCAAACTTTCCTTTCCACAAAGCTTACATTTTTATTGGCTTTTGAGCAGCGAGCAGCCAGACCTCACTTTTGGTAACACAAGGATTTCTCACATACAATTCATAAAGAACCCTGATGGATGGGGGATATTGCTCTGAGAGGATGTGCCAGAGTCTGGTAAGAGTTTTCCCACTGATGTGTACAGTGGGCATATAGGTTGTCTACTGTAGATTTGGATGTGCTTGTGCCACCTTGTGGGCTGGGGCCAGGAATGTCCTGACTCGAGCCTGGGTAAGGAATATAGGTGCTGTCCTGTGTGCCAAGCTCCAGTGTCTAAGTGATTCAGGGGTGACCAAAGTTGCTGGATGTTTTCATGGTGACAGGTTCTCAAGAAAACAAACGTGCATAATTTCAGAGATACCTTGGGAGTCTGATAGAGGCTGGATAAAGGTAAAAGGAAGGGGATTTCAGGGAAAAAGGACCAGCCTCAATCTCAGCCATGCTCAATGACATCAGAGTGCATGTCCTAGGCGTTTCAGATGAGAGGATATTCTGAGGTCCCAGATGTCCTAAGAGACTCCCAAACACTCCAGGGTTCCTCATTCCCAGCCAGCACTTTTCCCACCATAAAATCTCCCTGAATTACTCCCAGAGGTCAGCAACAGTTGCCCTGATGACACTCTCTGGCCCCCATTTCCCCTCAGAGTTCTCTGAGCGTGGATTCCAGTATCTCTCAACTTTACAAATGTTTCACCAAACCAGACCATCATCTTCCCCATCATTGAACCCATTCCCTGCTGCCAAGGGGGCCTGAGGGACACTGGTTTTCTGCTGACCCCTCCTTCCCTAAATGTTCCAGTGGAGTGAGAACAGAGTAGTGGCAGTGACTGCACTCTGGCTCCAAGGATGTTGGGGAATTCTAAGGGTCAGGCATGAGCAAGGTCTCAGGAGGACCAGAAGGGTAAGCAGCAAAACTGAGGTCCCTCCATTTGGGGGATGCTGGCTTAGACACAGACCTGTGTCCAGGTTCACTCTGGGGTAGTTCCAGGCACAGCTTCCTGAGCACATGCCAGGCTGCCCAGCAACCCCACCACTATGTCAATTTTCAGAGGCTCCCAATCCACTGGTGATCAATTGTGAGTTGTTCTCAACTCTCTGAAAAGCCTCAGTCAGGAGCCAGAAGCCTGAAGAGAGGACACAGAAGAGCCAGGCTACCTGTTGCTCTTCTAACTCCCAGCCTCCCCCTTTCCCCCCATCCCCAATCCTTGGAGGTGGTCTAGAGCCCTGGGAGGGTACTTTGGAATGCCCAGGCCTGGGCTTTTCACTTTAAGGGAATTGAGCCCCCATGAGATGAAGTCACTTGCCACAGTCTCCCAGCTGCATTATGATGGACAGCCAGGAAACCACCCACTGATTGCCAAGCTCACTGACCACTGTGCAACAGTGCCTGTGCCCTGGCTGTGTAACCTTGTACTCTTGCCCTGTTTCCTGATCTATAGCTTCATCTCATATGCTGGAGGATGGGAGGTACCAACCTGGAGAAGGAGTTCTGGTCCCACAGTACCACCTCCTATGAAGAAACTTTCACACAGCACATATGAAGGAGTAAACTATGCTTCTTGGGGGCACTCCTGTGTAGCACATACTTGCCTTGTTTGTAATATCTCTAGATACTATTCTCACAGACACATGATCCACTGGAGAAATAGATTCTACAAATATCTGAAAGTCTCTAGCATAGAGAAAAATGTAGAAAAAGAACCAGAGCTAGAATGTGTGGGATAATATCAGGTGGTCTCAAAAATGTGTAATTGGCTTTCAGAAAGAAAAAAGAGAGAGGTGAATAAAGAGAAACTTGTCCAAATTTGATTTAAATTAGAAACACAGTGATCCAGTGAACACAATACACTCAAACAGGATAAACCAAAAAAAGCCATTTGAAAACAATGTCACAAACCTGACAAGTGATAAAGGGGACATTTTAAAAACACCTAGGGAAAAAAAGACACATTACTAACAGAAGACCAATGATAAGAAAGATCGAGTAGAGAAGATGGTGGAAGAGTAAGACACGGAGATCACCTTCCTTCCCACAGATACATTAGAAATACATCTACACGTGGAACTTCTCCTACAGAACACCCACTGAACGCTGGCAGAAAACGTCAGACTGCCCAAAAGGCAAGAAACTCCCCACGTACTTGGGTAGGGCAAAAGAAAAAAGAAATAACAGAGACAGAAGAATAGGGACGGGACCTGCACCAGTGGGAGGGAGCCGTGAAGGAGGAAAGGTTTCCATGCACTAGGAAGCCCCTTCACAGGCAGAGACTGCGGGTAGCAGAGGGGGGAAGCTTCGGAGCCACAGAGGAGAGCACAGCCACAGGGGTGCGGAGGGCAAAGCGGAGAGACTCCTGCACAGAGGATCGGTGCCGACCAGCACTCACCAGCCCGAGAGGCTTGTCTGCTCACCCCCTGGGGCAGGCGGGGCTGGGAGCTGAGGCGCGGGCTTCTTCGGTCGGATTGCAGGGAGAGGACTGGGGTTGGTGGCATGAACACAGCCTGAAGGGGTTAGCGCACCACAGCTAGCTGGGAGGGAGTCCGGGAAAAAGTCTGCAGCTGCCGAAGAGGTAAGAGACTTTTTCTTCCCTCTTTGTTTCCTGGTGCGCGAGGAGAGGGGATTCAGAGTGCCACCTAAACGAGCTCCAGATATGGGCGTGAGCCGCGGCTATCAGCGTGGATCCCACAGCAACAGGCGTGCAGAGGGAAAAACGGAGAGATTCCCGCACAGAGGCTTGGCGCTGAGCAGCACTCAGCAGCCCGAGAGGCTTGTCTGCTCACCCGCCGGGGTGGGCGGGGCTGGGAGCTGAGGCTCGGGCTTCGGTTGAATCGCAGGGAGTGGACTGGGGTTGGCGGCGTGAACACAGCCTGAAGTGGTTAGTGCACCACAGCTACCTGGGAGGGAGTCTAGGAAAAAGTCTGCAGCTGCCGAAGAGGCAAGAGACTTTTCCTTGCCTCTTTGTTTAGCGGTGCAAGGAGAGGACCTTCAGAGTGCCGCCTAAACGAACTCCAGAGACGGGCGCGAGCCACAGCGATCAGTGCGGGCCCCAGAGACGGGCATGAGACGCTAAGGCTGCTGCTGCTGCCACCAAAAAGCCTGTGTGCGAGCAAAGGTCACTCTCCACACTGCCCATCCCGAGAGCCAGTGCAGCCGGCCAATGCCAGGGTCCCGTGATCTGGGGACAACTTTCCCGGGAGAATGCATGGCGCCCCTCAGGCTGGTGCAACGTCACGCTGGCCTCTGCCAGCGCAGGCTCGCCCCACCTCCTCCGTACCCCTCCCTCCCCCCGGGCTGAGTGAGCCAGAGCCCCCGAATCAGCTGCTCTTAAACCCCGTCCTGTCTGAGCCAAGAACAGACGCCCTCAGGCGACCTACACGCAGAGGTGGGTCCAAATCCAAAGCTGAACCCCGGGAGCTGTGTGAACAAAGAAGGGAAAGGGAAATCTCTCCCAGCAGCCTCAGAAGCAGCGGATTAAAACTCCACAAACAACTTGATGTGCCTGCATCAGTTCAATAACTGAATAGACAACGAATCATCCCAAATTCAGGAGGTGGACTTTGGGAGCAGGATATATTAATTTTTCCCCTTTTCCTTTTCTTGTGAGTGTATATATATATGCTTCTGGGTGAGATTTTGTCTGTATAGCTTTGTTTTATAATAGCTTTATTTTACTTCATTATATTATATCCTCTTTATTTCTTTCTTTCTATTTTTTATCCCTTTTACTCTGAGCCGTGTGGATGAAAGGCTCTTGGTGCTCCAGCCATGCATCAGGGCTGTGCCTCTGAGGTGGGAGAGCCAACTTCAGGACACTGGTCCACAAGAGACCTCCCAGCTCCATGTAATACCAAACGGTGAAAATCTCTCAGAGATCTCCATCTCAACATCAAGACCCAGCTTCACTCAATGACGAGCAAGCTACAGTGCTGGACACCCTATGCCAAACAACTAGCAAGACAGGAACACAGCCCCATCCATTAGCAGAGAGGCTGCCAAAAATCATACTAAGGCCACAGACACCCCAAAATACACCACCAAACGTGGACGTGCCCACCAGAAAGACAAGATCCAGCCTCATCCACCAGAACACAGGCACTAGTTCCCTCCACCAGGAAGCCTACACAACCCACTGAACCAACCTTAGCCACTGGGAACAGATACCAAAAACAACAGGAACTACGAACCTGCAGCCTGTGAAAAGGAGACCCTAAACACAGTAAGATAAGCAAAATGAGATGACAGAAAAACACACAGCAGATGAAGGAGCAGGGTCAAAACACACCAGACCTAACAAATGAAGAGGAAATAGGTAGTCTACCTGAAAACGAATTCAGAATAATGATAGTAAGGATGATCCAAAATCTTGGAAATGGAATAGACAAAATGCAAGAAACATTTAACAAGGACGTAGAACAGCTAAAGAGGAACCAAGCAACGATGAAAAACACAATAAATGAAATTAAAAATACTCTGGATGGGATCAATAGCAGAATAACTGAGGCAGAAGAAAGGATAAGTGACCTGGAAGATAAAATGGTGGAAATAACTACTGCAGAGCAGGATAAAGAAAAAAGAATGAAAAGAACTGAGGACAGTCTCAGAGACCTCTGGGACAACATTAAACACACCAACATTCGAATTATAGGGGTCCCAGAAGAAGAAGAGAAAAAGAAAGGGACTGAGAAAATATTTGAAGAGATTATAGTTGAAAACTTCCCTAATATGGGAAAGGAAATAGTTAATCAAGTCCTGGAAGCACAGAGAGTCCCATACAGGATAAATCCAAGGAGAAACACACCAAGACACATATTAATCAAACTGTCAAAAATTAAATATAAAGAAAACATATTAAAAGCAGCAAGGGGAAAACAACAAATAACACACAAGGGAATCCCCATAAGGTTAACAGCTGATCTTTCAGAAGAAACTCTGCAAGCCAGAAGGCAGTGGCAGGATATACTTAAAGTGATGAAAGAGAAAAACGTACAACCAAGACTAATCTACCCAGCAAGGTTCTCATTCAGATTTGATGGAGAAATTAAAACCTTTACAGACAAGCAAAAGCTGAGAGAGTTCAGCACCACCAAACCAGCATTACAACAAATGCTAAAGGAACTTCTCTAGGCAAGAAATGCAACAGAAGGAAAACACCTACAATAACAAACCCAAAACATTTAAGAAAATGGGAATAGGAACATACATATCGATAATTACCTTAAATGTAAATGGATTATATGCTCCCACCAAAAGATACAGACTGGCTGAATGGATACAAAAACAAGACCCATATATATGCTGTCTACAAGAGACCCACTTCAGACCTAGGGACACATACAGACTGAAAGCGAGGGGATGGAAAAAGATATTCCATGCAAATGGAAATCAAAAGAAAGCTGGAGTAGCAATTCTCATATCAGACAAAATAGACTTTAAAATAAAGACTATTATAAGAGACAAAGAAGGACACTATATAATGATCAAGGGATCAATCCAAGAGGAAGGTATAACAATTGTAAATATTTATGCACCCAACATAGGAGCACCTCAATACATAAGGCAAATACTAACAGCCATAAAAGGGGAAATCGACAGCAACACAATCATAGTAGGGGACTTTAACACCCCATTTTCACCAATGGACAGATCATTCAAAATGAAAATAAATAAGCAAACACAAGCTTTAAATGATACATTAAACAAGATGGACTTAATTGATATTTATAGGACATTCCACCCAAAAACAACAGAATACACATTTTTCTCAAGTGCTCATGGAACATTCTCCAGGATAGATCATATCTTGGATCACAAATCAAGCCTTCGTAAATTTAAGAAAATTGAAATCGTATCAAGTATCTTTTCCGACCACAAGGCTATGAGACTAGATATCAATTACAGGAAAAGATCTGTAAAAAATACAAACACATGGAGGCTACACAATACACTGCTTAATAACGAAGTGATCACTGAAGAAATCAAAGGGGAAATCAAAAAATACCTAGAAACAAATGACAATGGAGACACGACGACCCAAAACCTATGGGACACAACAGAAGCAGTGCTAAGAGGGAAATTTATAGCAATACAAGCCTACCTCAAGAAACAGGAAACATCTCGAATAAACAACCTAACCTTGCACCTAAAGCAATTAGAGAAAGAAGAACAAAAATACCCCAAAGCTAGCAGAAGGAAAGAAATCATAAAGATCAGACCAGAAATAAATGAAAAAGAAATGAAGGAAACAATAGCAAAAATCAATGAAACTAAAAGCTGGTTCTTTGAGAAGATAAACAAAATTAATAAACCATTAGGCAGACTCATCAAGAGAAAAAGGGAGAAGACTCAAACCAATAGAATTAGAAATGAAAAAGGAGAAATAACCACTGACACTGCAGAAATACAAAAGATCATGAGAGATTACTACAAGCCACTCTGTGCCAATAAAATGGACAACCTGGAAGAAATGGACAGATTCTTAGAAATGAACAACCTGCCGACTCTGAACCAGGAAGAAATAGAAAATATGAACAGACCAATCACAAGCACAGAAATTGAAACTGTGATTTAAAATCTTCCAACAAACAAAAACCCAGGACCAGATGGCTTCACAGGTGAATTCTATCAAACATTTAGAGAAGAGCTAACACCTATCCTTCTCAAACTCTTCCAAAATATTGCAGAGGGAGGAACACTCCCAAACTCATTCTACGAGGCCACCATCACCCTGATACCAAAACCAGACAAAGATGTCACAAAGAAAGAAAACTACAGGCCAATATCACTGATGAACATAGATGCAAAAATCCTCAACAAAATACTAACAAACAGAATCCAACAGCACATTGAAAGGATCATACACCATGATCAAGTGGGGTTTATCCCAGGAATGCAAGGATTCTTCAATATACACAAATCAATCAACGTGATACAGCATATTAACAAATTGAAGGAGAAAAACCATATGATCATCTCAATAAATGCAGAGAAAGCTTTCGACAAAATTCAACACCCATTTATGATAAAAGCCCTGCAGAAAGTAGGCATAGAGGGAAATTTCCTCAACATAATAAAGGCCATATATGACAAACCCACAGCCAACATTGGCCTCAATTGTGAAAAACTGAAACCATTTCCACTAAGATCAGGAACAAGACAAGGTTGCCCACTCTCAACACTATTATTCAACATAGGTTTAGAAGTGTTAGCCACAACAATCAGGGAAGAAAAAAGAAATAAAAGGAATCCAAATTGGAAAAGAGGAAGTAAAGCTGTCACTGTTTGCAGATGACATGATACTATACATAGAGAATCCTAAAGATGCTACCAGAAAACTCCTAGAGCTAATCAATGAATTTGGTAAAGTAGCAGGATCCAAAATTAATGCACAGAAATCTCTTGCATTTCTATACACTAATGATGAAAAATCTGAAAGTGAAATTAAGAAAACACTCCCGTTTACCATTGCAACAAAATGAATAAAATATCTAGGAATAAACCTACCTAAGGAGACAAAAGACCTGTATGCAGAAAATTATAAGACACTGATGAAAGAAATTAAAGATGATACAAATAGATGGAGAGATATACCATGTTCTTGGATTGGAAGAATCAACATTGTGAAAAATGACTCTACTACCCAAAGCAATCTACAGATTCAATGCAATCCCTATCAAACTACCACTGGCATTTTTCACAGAACTAGAAAAAAAATTTCACAATTTGTATGGAAACACAAAAGAGCCCGAATAGCCAAAGCAACCTTGAGAACGAAAAATGGAGCTGGGTGAATCAGGCTCCCTGACTTTAGACTGTATTACAAAGCTACAGTAATCAAGACAGTTTGGTACTGGCACAAAAACAGAAATATAGATCAATGGAACAGGATAGAAAGCCCAGAGATAAACCCACGCACATATGGTCACCTTATCTTTGATAAAGGAGGCAAGCATATACAGTGGAGAAAAGACAGCCTCTTCAATAAGTGGTGCTGGGAAAATTGGACAGATACATGTAAAAGTATGAAATTAGAACACTCCCTGACACCATGCACAAAAATAAACTCCAAATGGATTAAAGACCTAAGTGTAAGGCCAGACACTATCAAACTCTTAGAGGAAAACATAGGCAGAACACTCTATGACATAAATCACAGCAAGATTCTTTTTGACCCAGCTCGTAGAGAAATTGAAGTAAAAACAAAAATAAACAAATGAGACCTAATGAAACTTAAAAGCTTTTGCACAGCAAAGGAAACCATAAACAAGACCAAAAGACAACCCTCAGAATGGGAGAAAATATTTGCAAATGAAGCAACTGACAAAGGATTAATCTCCAAGATTTACAAGCAGCTCATGCAGCTCAATAACTAAAAAACAAACAACCCAATCCAAAAATGGGCAGAAGACCTAAATAGACATTTCTCCAAAGAAGCTATACAGATTGCCAACAGACACATGAAAGAATGCTCAACATCATTAATCATTAGAGAAATGCAAATCAAAACTGCAATGAAGTATCATCTCACACCGGTCAGAATGGCCATCATCAAAAAATCTAGAAACAATAAATGCTGGAGAGGGTGTGGAGGAAAGGGAACACTCTTGCACTGTTGGTGGGAATGTAAATTGATACAGCCACTATGGGGAACAGTATGGAGGTTCCCTAAAAAAGTACAAATAGAACTACCATATGACCCAGCAATCCCACTACTGGGCATATACCCTGAGAAAACCATAGTTCAAAAAGAATCATGTACCAAAATGTTCATTGCAGCTCTGTTTACAATAGCCAGGACATGGAAGCAACCTAAGTGTCTATCATCGGATGAATGGATAAAGAAGATGTGGCACATATATACAATGGAATATTACTCAGCCATAAAAAGAAATGAAATGGAGGTATTTGTAATGAGGTGGATGGAGTTAGAGTCTGTCACACAGAGTGAAGTAAGTCAGAAAGAGCAAAACAAATACAGTATGCTAACATATATATATGGAATCTAAGGGGAAAAAAAGGCCATGAAGAACCTAGTGGCAAGATGGGAATAAAGACACAGACCTACTAGAGAATGGACTTGAGGATATGGGGAGGCGGAGGGGTGAGATGTGACAGGGTGAGAGAGTGTCATGGACATATATACACTACCAAATGTAAAATAGATAGCTAGTGGGAAGCTGCCGCATAGCACAGGGAGATCAGCTCGGTGCTTTGTGACCACCTAGAGGGGTGGGATGGGGAGGGTGGGAGGGTGGGAGATGCAAGAGGGAAGAGATGTGGGAACATATGTATATGCATAACTGATTCACTTTGTTATAAAGCAGAAACTAACACACCATTGTAAAGCAATTATATTTCAATAAAAATGTTAAAAAAAAAAGAAAGAAAGACCACAGATACCTCATCAGAAACAATATAAACTATGGAACAAAGAAATAACATCTTTAAAATTTTGAAAGTAAAAGAAAATAATATAAAATTCTATACCATCTAAAATATATTGAAATATTAACATGAAATAAAAAAAAAATTGTGGACACCCAAAAGCTAAACTGCCAGCAGGTGTGCACATAAGAAATATTGAAGGGGTTCCTCACACTGAAGGAAAAATGATAATTGATGGAAGCTTGAATATATGAAAATGGATAGAATGATGGAAAAGGTAAATAGGTGGCTAAATATAATTTTTTATTGATTAAAAAATTTAAACATTAATCACATGCTTAAAGTAAAAATAATAACAATGTATTATAAATGTTATAATAATGAAGTAAAAAATATAAAAACAATAACAATGGGAGGGGATAAATGCATATACATTGTAATAAAGTTTCCATGTTGTACAATAAATTATATATTATTTGAAGGTATCCTGATAAGTTAAAGATGCATTTTTCCAACAAGTAGAGCAACCCTGGAAAAGAAAACAGAGGTAATAGATGATAGGCCAATAGAAGAGATAAAAAAGTCAAAGTAATCACTCCATTCAAAGAAGGCAGGATAAATGAAAAAAAAAGAATATGTGGGAAACTAGAAAACAGAACAAAATGGTAGCCTTGAACCAACAGTATTGATAATCACATTAAAATGAAGATATTTAACCACTTTGATTACAAGGCAGAAACAGACTGGATATAAAAGTGAGATCCAAATATACGTGGTTTACAAGGAATTCACTTGCAATATAAATGCAAAAATAGCTTAAAATTAAAAGAATGGATAAAGAGATGTGCTAATCATTTAAAATTTGTTTTGGTTTTATTACTAATAGAGAAAGTAGTCTTCGGGACAAGGAACATTACCATAGATGAATAAAGGATACTTAAAAATGATAAAAGAGTTGATTTATAAAGATGTCATATCTCAGTCCTAGGTGTGTATGCAATTACTTACAGACTTCAATATATGGAATAAAATTGACAGGACTGAAAACAAGAAATTGATAGAAATAAATTGATAGATTCACTTCACAATTGTCATTGGAGAGTTTAATAATCTTCTCTAATTATTAAAAACAGTAGAGAAAAAAATCAAACCTTTATAGGATTTAGATAACATTACCTAGTAATTTTAGCTAAGCAACATGGAAGAGTCACCCAATAGTAGTATAATTCACCCAATTCACATTCTTTCAAGCACAATGGAATATTCACCAAAATAGACCATAGAACCATAAAACAAGTCTCAGGTTTGACAGATTCAAATCGTATAGAGTGGATTTGTTGCTCATAATAGAATTAAAGTAGAAATCAATAACAAACATATCTGGCAAATCTCCAACTATTTGGAATTAAACAACACATTTCTAAATGCCTCTGGGTGAAAGAAAAAATTACAAGGGGTGTTAAAATATATTTTAAACTGAATTATAATGAAAATACATCATGTCAAAATTTATATGGGTGGTTGAAGTGCTTACAGGGAAATTTATACCTTTAAATACTTGTCTTAGAAAGGAATAAAGTTCTAAAATCAGTTGTCTAAGGTTCTGCCTTAGAAATCAAGAAAATAAAAGGGAAAATTAAAGTAAAAGTAAGGAGAAGGAGGGAAATAATATTGAAATTACTGAAACAGAAAGCCAACCAAAATAGTGAAAATCAATGACACCAAAAATTGATTCTGCAGAGATCAGTAGAATTGATAAATTTCTAGCTAGAATGAAAATAATAAAGACAAATTTTAAATATCAGAATTAAAACAGGGAACCTCATTAGAGATTATACAGAGATTAAATCGACTATAGGGGAATATTATGAACAATTTTAGTCAATATTTTTGACAACTTTGAGGTAATGGTCATGTTCTTTGAGAAACACAAATTTTATATTTTACAAAAATAAAATAGGAATTAGAAATAGAAACAGTTTTTAACTATTAAAGGAATTGAAATCATGATTGAAACATTCCACCTCCCTACACACACACACACACACACATACACACACACACACACGCTCCAGGCCTAGACAGCTTTTTATTGGTAAATTCTATCAAAAATTTAAAGAAGCAATATAAATCTTATAGAAAAATTTTGGGGAAATAGAAGTTGGAACATGACCCAAATGACTTTATAAAGCCAACATTACTATGATACTAAAACTAAGCAAATATATTATAAAAAGCAGAACACCATGATTCAATTTAATTGGTGAACACAGATTAAAAAAATCTCTAACAAAATGACAGCAAATCTAAACCATCAATATAAAAATAGTATAATACATCGTGACTAAGCAGGTTTTATCCAGGTGGTTCATGGGTGTTTTAACATTTGACAATCCATCCATGTATTAAAAAGATTAAGGGGGAAAATTATATGGTCGTCCTTAATAGATGCAGAAAATATATCTGAAAAAATTCAACACCTATTTAAATATTAATCTCATCAAGCTAAGAATAAAAGAAAACTACCTCAAACTGATAAAGGATAATACATATTTCCTATAGCTAATATATTTGGTAATGAAAGAATGAACTCTTTACCCCTAAGACTAGATCAAGGCAAGCATATCCACTATCATCACTTCTATTCAACAGTGTAGAGGAAGCCAATGTAGTAAAGTCAGGAATGAAAAAAATACATTTTATTTGCAGTTAACATGACTGGACTGTGTATATAAATGTTTCTAAATCTTCTAAATAGATTCTAATCAAATCAATTAAGAAGCTACTATATTTTTAGTTTTTTAAGGCACTTCCATACTCTTCTCCACAGTGGTTGTATCAATTTACATTCCCACGAACAGTGCAGAAGGGTTCCCTTTTCACCACACCCTTTCCAGCATTTATTGTTTCTAGATTTTTTGATACTGGCCATTCTCACCAGTGTGAGGTGATATCTCAATGTAGTCTTTTTTTTTTCTGGTTCTTTCTTTCTTTCTTTTCTTTCTCTTTCTTCTTTCTTCCTTTCTTATTCTTTCTTTCTTTCTTTCTTTCTTTCTTTCTTTCTTTCTTTCTTTCTTTCTTTCTTTCTTCCTTCCTTCCTTTCTTCCTTCCTTCCTTCCTTCCTTTCTTTCTTTCTTCCTTCCTTCCTTCCTTCCTTCCTTTTCTTTCTATCTTTCTTTCTTCCTTCCTTCCTTCCTTCCTTTTCTTTCTTTCTTTCTTCCTTCCTTCCTTCCTTTTCTTTCTTTTTTTCTTTCTTTCTTTTTTTTTAAACACCTTTATTGAAGTATAATTGCCTTACAATGGTGTGTTACTTCTGCTTTATAACAAAGTGAATCAGTTATACACATACAATATCCCAATATTCCCATATCTCTTCTCTCTTGCATCTCCCTCCCTCCCATCCTCCCCATCCCACCCCTCTAGATGGTCACAAAGCACCGAGCTGATCTCCCTGTGCTATGTGGCTGCTTCCCACTAGCTATCTATTTTACATTTGGTAGTGTATATATGTCCATGACACTCTCTTACCCTGTCACATCTCACCCCACCCCCTCCCCATATCCTAAAGTCCATTCTCTAGTAGGTCTGTGTCTTTATTCCCGTTTTGGCACTAAGTTCTTCATGGCTTTTTTTTCCCCTTAGATTCCGTATATATGTGTTAGCATACTGTATTTGTTTTTCTCTTTCTGACTTACTTCACTCTGTATGACAGACTCTAACTCCATCCACCTCATTACAAATACCTCCATTTCATTTCTTTTTATGGCTGAGTAATATTCCATTGTATATATGTGCCACATCTTCTTTATCCATTCATCTGTCGATGGACATTTAGGTTGCTTCCATGTCCTGGCTATTGTAAATAGAGCTGCAATGAACATTTTGGTACATGACTCTTTTGACCTATGGTTTTCTCAGGGTATATGCCCAGTAGTGGGATTGCTGGGTCGTATGGTAGTTCTATTTGTAGTTTTTTAAGGAACCTCCATACTGTTCTCCATAGTGGCTGTATCAATTTACATTCCCACCAACAGTGCAAGAGTGTTCCCTTTCCTCCACACCCTCTCCAGCATTTATTGTTTCTAGATTTTTTGATGATGGCCATTCTGATCGGTGTGAGATGATATCTCATTGTAGTTTTGATTTGCATTTCTCTAATGATTAATGATGTTGAGCATTCTTTCATGTGTCTGTTGGCAATCTGTATAGCTTCTTTGGAGAAATGTCTATTTAGGTCTTCTGCCCATTTTTGGATTGGGTTGTTCGTTTTTTTGTTATTGAGCTGCATGAGCTGCTTGTAAATCTTGGAGATTAATCCTTTGTCAGTTGCTTCATTTGCAAATATTTTCTCCCATTCTGAGGGTTGTCTTTTGGTCTTGTTTATGGTTTCCTTTGCTGTGCAAAAGCTTTTAAGTTTCATTAGGTCTCATTTGTTTATTTTTGTTTTTACTTCAATTTCTCTACGAGCTGGGTCAAAAAGAATCTTGCTGTGATGTATGTCATACAGTGTTCTGCCTATGTTTTCCTCTAAGAGTTTGATAGTGTCTGGCCTTACACTTAGGTCTTTAATCCATTTGGAGTTTATTTTTGTGCATGGTGTCAGGGAGTGTTCTAATTTCATACTTTTACATGTATCTGTCCAATTTTCCCAGCACCACTTATTGAAGAGGCTGTCTTTTCTCCACTGTATATGCTTGCCTCCTTTATCAAAGATAAGGTGACCATATGTGCGTGGGTTTATCTCTGGGCTTTCTATCCTGTTCCATTGATCTATATTTCTGTTTTTGTGCCAGTACCAAACTGTCTTGATTACTGTAGCTTTGTAATATAGTCTGAAGTCAGGGAGCCTGATTCACCCAGCTCCATTTTTCGTTCTCAAGATTGCTTTGGCTATTCGGGGTCTTTTGTGTTTCCATACAAATTGTGAAATTTTTTGTTCTAGTTCTATGAAAAATGTCATTGGTAGTTTGATAGGGATTGCATTGAATCTGTAGATTGCTTTGGGTAGTAGAGTCATTTTCACAATGTTGATTCTTCCAATCCAGGAACATGGTATATCTCTCCATCTATTTATATCATCTTTAATTTCTTTCATCAGTGTCTTATAATTTTCTGCATACAGGTCTTTTATCTCCTTAGGTAGGTTTATTCCTAGATATTTTATTCATTTTGTTGCAATGGTAAACGGGAGTGTTTTCTTAATTTCACTTTCAGATTTTTCATCATTAGTGTATAGAAATGCAAGAGATTTCTGTGCATTAATTTTGGATCCTGCTACTTTACCAAATTCATTGATTAGCTCTAGGAGTTTTCTGGTAGCATCTTTAGGATTCTCTATGTATAGTATCATGTCATCTGCAAATAGTGACAGCTTTACTTCTTCTTTTCCGATTTGGATTCCTTTTATTTATTTTTCTTCTCTGATTGCTGTGGCTAACACTTCCAAAACTATGTTGAATAATAGTGGTGAGCGTGGGCAACCTTGTCTTTTTCCTGATCTTAGTGGAAATGGTTTCAGTTTTTCACCATTGAGGACAATGTTGGCTGTGGGTTTGTCATATATGGCCTTTATTATGTTGAGGAAAGTTCCCTCTATGCCTACTTTCTGCAGGGCTTTTATCATAAATGGGTGTTGAATTTTGTTGAAAGCTTTCTCTGCATCTATTGAGATGATCATATGGTTTTTCTCCTTCAATTTGTTAATATGGTATATCACATTGATTCATTTGCGTATATTGAAGAATCCTTACATTCCTGGGATAAACCCCACTTGATCATGGTGTATGATCCTTTTAATGTGCTGTTGGATTCTGTTTGCTAGTATTTTGTTGAGGATTTTTGCATCTATGTTCATCAGGGATATTGGCCTGTAGTTTTCTTTCTTTGTGACATCTTTGTCTGGTTTTGGTATCAGGGTGATGGTGGCCTCGTAGAATGAGTTTGGGAGTGTTCCTCCCTCTGCAATATTTTGGAAGAGTTTGAGAAGGATAGGTGTTAGCTCTTCTCTAAATGTTTGATAGAATTCACCTGTGAAGCCATCTGGTCCTGGGCTTTTGTTTGTTGGAAGGTTTTTAATCACAGTTTCAATTTCTGTGCTTGTGATTGGTCTGTTCATATTTTCTATTTATTCCTGGTTCAGTCTTGGCAGTTTGTGCATTTCTAAGAATCTGTCCATTTCTTCCAGGTTGTCCATTTTATTGGCATAGAGTTGCTTGTAGTAATCTCTCATGATCTTTTGTATTTCTGCAGTGTCAGTGGTTACTTCTCCTTTTTCATTTCTAATTCTTTTGATTTGAGTCTTCTCCCTTTTTCTCTTGATGAGTCTGGCTAATGGTTTATCAATTTTGTTTATCTTCTCAAAGAACCAGCTTTTAGTTTTATTGATTTTTGCTATTGTTTCCTTCATTTCTTTTTCATTTATTTCTGACCTGATCTTTATAATTTCTTTCCTTCTGCTGGCTTTGGGGTTTTTTTGTTCTTCTTTCTCTAATTGCTTTAGGTGCAAGGTTAGGTTGTTTATTCGAGATGTTTCCTGTTTCTTGAGGTAGGCTTGTATTGCTATAAACTTCCCTCTTAGCGCTGCTTTTGCTGCGTCCCATAGGTTTTGGGTCATCGTATCTCCATTGTCATTTGTTTCTAGGTATTTTTTGATTTCCCCTTTGATTTCTTCAGTGATCACTTCGTTATTAAGCAGTGTATTGTGTAGCCTCCATGTGTTTGTATTTTTTACAGATCTTTTCCTGTAATTGATATCTAGTCTTATAGCGTTGTGGTCGGAAAAGATACTTGATACGATTTCAATTTTCTTAAATATACCAAGGCTTGATTTGTGACCCAAGATATGATCTATCCTGGAGAATGTTCCATGAGCACTTGAGAAAAATATGTATTCTGCTGTTTTTGGGTAGAATGTCCTATAAATATCAATTAAGTCCATCTTGTTTAATGTATCATTTAAAGCTTGTGTTTACTTATTTATTTTCATTTTGGATGATCTGTCCATTGGTGAAAATGGGGTGTTAAAGTCCCCTACTATGATTGTGTTGCTGTCGATTTCCCCTTTTATGGCTGTTAGTATTTGCCTTATGTATTGAGGTGCTCCTATGTTGGGTGCATAAATATTTACAATTGTTATACCTTCCTCTTGGATCGATCCCTTGATCATTATATAGTGTCCTTCTTTGTCTCTTGTAATAGTCTTTATTTTAAAGTCTATTTTGTCTGATATGAGAATTGCTACTCCAGCTTTCTTTTGATTTCCATTTGCATGGAATATCTTTTTCCATCCCCTCACTTTCAGTCTATATGTGTCTCTAGGTCTGGAGTTGGTCTCTTGTAGACAGCATATATATGGGTCTTGTTTTTGTATCCATTCAGCCAGCCTGTGTCTTTTGGTGGGAGCATTTAATCCATTTACATTCAAGGTAATTATTGATATGTATGTTCCTATTCCCATTTTCTTAAATGTTTTGGGTTTGTTATTGTAGGTGTTTTCCTTCTCTTGTGTTTCTTGCCTAGAGAAGTTCCTTTAGCATTTGTTGTAAAGCTGGTTTGGTGGTGCTGAACTCTCTCAGCTTTTGCTTGTCTGTAAATGTTTTAATTTCTCCATCACATCTGAATGAGATCCTTGCTGGGTAGAGTAATCTTGGTTGTAGGTTTTTCTCCTTCATCTATTTAAGTATATCCTGCCACTCCCTTCTGGCTTGCAGAGTTTCTGCTGAAAGATCAGATGTTAACTTTATGGGGATTCCCTTATGTGTTATTTGTTGTTTTTCCCTTGTTGCCTTTAATATGTTTTCCTTATATTTAATTTTCGACAGTTTGATTAATATGTGTGTTGGCGTGTTTCTCCTTGGGTTTATCCTGTATGGGACTCTCTGTGCTTCCAGGACTTGATTAACTATTTCCTTTCCCATATTAAGGAAGTTTTCAACTATAATCTCTTCAAATATTTTCTCAGTCCCTTTCTTTTTCTCTTCTTCTTCTGGGACCCCTATAATTCGAATGTTGGTGCGTTTAATGTTGTCCCAGAGGTCTCTGAGACTGTCCTCAGTTCTTTTCATTCTTTTTTCTTTATCCTGCTCTGCAGTAGTTATTTCCACCATTTTATCTTCCAGGTCACTTATCCTTTCTTCTGCCTCAGTTATTCTGCTATTGATCCCATCTAGAGTATTTTTAATTTCATTTATTGTGTTTTTCATCATTGCTTGATTCCTCTTTAGTTCTTCTACGTCCTTGTTAAATGTTTCTTGCATTTTGTCTATTCTATTTCCAAGATTTTGGATCATCCTTACTATCATTATTCTGAATTCTTTTTCAGGTAGACTACCTATTTCCTCTTCATTTGTTAAGTCTGTTGTGTTTTGACCCTGCTCCTTCATCTGCTGTGTGTTTTTCTGTCGTCTCATTTTGCTTCTCTTACTGTGTTTGGGGTCTCCTTTTCACAGGCTGCAGGTTCATAGTTCCTGTTGTTTTCGGTATCTGTTCCCAGTGGCTAAGGTTGGTTCAGTGGGTTGTGTAGGCTTCCTGGTGGAGGGAACTAGTGCCTGTGTTCTGGTGGATGAGGCTGGATCTTGTCTTTCTGTTGGGCACGTCCACATCTGGTGGTGTATTTTGGGGTGTCTGTGGCCTTATTATGATCTTAGGCGCCTCTCTGCTAATGGATGGGGCTGCGTTCCTGTCTTGCTAGTTGTTTGGCATAGGGTGTCCAGCACTGTAGCTTGCTGGTCGTTGAGTGAAGCTGGGTCTTGATGTTGAGATGGAGATCTCTGAGAGATTTTCGCCGTTTGGTATTACGTGGAGCTGGGAGGTCTCTTGTGGACCAGTGTCCTGAAGTTGGCTTTCCCACCTCAGAGGCACGGCCCTGATGCCTGGCTGGAGCACCAAGAGCCTTTCATCCACACGGCTCAGAGTAAAAGGGAGAAAAAATATAAAGAAAGAAAGAAAGAGGCTATAATATAGTGAAGTAAAATAAAGCTATTATAAAGCAGAGCTATACAGGCAAAATCTCACCCAGAAGCATATACATATACACTCATAAAAAAAAGGAAAAGGGGAAAAATTAATATATCCTGCTCCGAAAGTCCACATCCTGAATTTGGGATGATTCGTTGTCTATTCAGGTATTCAACAGATGCAGGCACATCAAGTTGTTTGTGGAGTTTTAATCTGCTACTTCTGAGGCTGCTGGGAGAGATTTCCCCTTCTCTTCTCTGTTTGCACAGCTCCTGGTTATCAGCTTTGGATTTGGACCCGCCTCTGCGTGTAGGTCACCTGAGGGCGTCTGGTCCCCGCCCAGACAGGACGGGGTTAAAGGAGCAGCTGCTTCGGGGGCTCTGGCTCACCCAGGCCGCGGGGAGGGAGGGGTACAGAGGAGGCGGGGCGAGCCTGCGGCGGCAGAGGCCGGCGTGATGTTGCAGCAGCCTGAGGTGCGCCGTGCGTTCTCCTGGGGAACTTGTCCCCGCATCACGGGAGCCTGGCAGTGGCCGGCTGCACAGGCTCCCGGGAGGGGTGCTGTGGAGAGTGACCTGTGCTCACACACAGGCTTTTTGGAGGCGGTAGCAGTAGCCCCAGTGTCTCACGCCCGTCTATGTGGCCCGCGCTGATCGCTGCGGCTCGCGCCCGTCCGTGGAGTTTGTTTAGGCGGTGCTCTGAATCCCCTCTCCTTGCGCGCCGTGAAAGAAAGAGGCAAGAAAAAGTCTCTGGCCTCTTCAGCAGCTGCAGAATTTTTCCCGGACTCCCTACCAGCCAGCTGTGGTGCGCTAACCCCTTCAGGCTGTGTTCTCGCCGCCAGCCCCAGTCCTCTCCCTGCAATCCAACCGAAGCTGAGCCTCAGCTCCCAGCCCCGCCCGCCCCGGCGGATGAGCAGACAAGCCTCTTGGGCTGGTGAGCGCTGCTCGGCGCCGAGCCTCAGTGCAGGAGTCTCTCCATTTTTTCCTCTTCGCCCCTGTTGCTGTGTGATCCGCGCTGTTAGCCGCAGCTCGCGCCCGTCTCTGGAGTTCGTTTAGGCGGCGCTCTGATCCCATCTCCTCGCGCACCAGGAAACAAAGAGGGAAGAAAAAGTCTCTTGCCTCTCCGGCAGCTGCAGACTTTTTCCCGGACTCCCTACCAGCCAGCTGTGGTGCACTAACCCCTTCAGGCTGTGTTTATGCCTCCAACCCCAGTCCTCTCCCTGCGATCCGACAGAAGCCCAAGCCTCAGTTCCCAGCCCCACCCGCCCCGGCGGGTGCGCAGACAAGCCTCTCGGGCTGGTGAGTGCTGCTCGTTGCCGAGCATCTGTGCATGAATCTCTCCGCTTTGCCCTCCGCACCCCTGTGGCTGCGTTCTCTTCCGTGGCTCCGAAGCTTCCCCCCTCTGCCACCCGCAGTCTCTGCCCGCGAAGGGGCTTCATAGTGCGTGGAAATCCTTCCTCCTTCACAGCTCCCTCCCACTGGTGCAGGTGCCGTCCCTATTCTTTTGTCTCTGTTATTTCTTTTTTCTTTTGCCCTACCCAAGTACGGGGGGGAGTTTCTTGCCTGTTTAGAGGTCGGACGTTTTCTGTCAGCACTCAGTGGGTGTTCTGTAGGAGCAGTTCCACATGTAGATGTATTTCTACTGTATCTGTGGGAAGGAAGTTGATCTCCGCGTCTTACTCTTCCGCCATCTTTTCTCCCCCCCTCTTTCTTTCTTTCTTTCTTTCTTTCTTTCTTTCTTTCTTTCTTTGCCTTCTTTCTCTCTTTCTCTTTCTTTATTTTAACATCTTTATTGGAGTATAATTGCTTTACAATGTTGTGTTAGTTTCTGCTGTATAACAAAGTTAGTCATCTATTTGTATACATATATCCCAATATCCCCTCCTTCTTGTGCCTCCCTCCCAACCTACCTATCCCACCCCTCTAGGTGGTCACAAAGCACTGAGCTGATCTCCCTGTGCTATGAAGCTGTTTCCCACTAGCTACCTATTTTACATTTGGTAGTGTATATATGTCAATTCTACTCTCTGACTTTGTCCCAGCTTACCCTTCCCCCTCCCAGTGTCCTCGAGTCCATTCTCTATGTCTGCGTCTTTATTCTTGTCCTGCCCCTAGGTTCATCAGAATCATTTCTGTTTTTAGATTGCATATATATGTGTTAGCATATGGTATTTGTTTTTCTCTTTCTGACTTACTTCACTCTGTATGACAGACTCTAGGTCCATCCACCTCACTACAAATAACTCAATTTTGTTTCTTTTTATGGCTGAGTAATATTCCATTGTATATATGTGCCACATCTTCTTTATCCATTCATCTGTCGATGGACACTTAGGTTGCTTCCGTGTCCTGGGTATTGTACATAGAGCTGCAATGAACATTGTGGTACATGACTCTTTTTGAATTATGGTTTTCTCAGGGTATATGCCCCATAGTGGGATTGCTGGGTTGCATGGTAGTTCTATTTTTAGTTTTTTAAGGAACTTCCATAATGTTCTCCATAGTGGTTGTATCAATTTACATTTCCACCAGCAGTGCAAGAGGGTTCCATTTTCTCCACATCCTCTCCAGCATTTACTGTTTGTAGATATTTAGATGATGGCCATTCTGACTGGTGTGAGGTGATACCCATTGTAGTTTGGATTTGGATTTCTCTAATGATTAGTGATGTTGAAAATCTTTTCATGTGTTTGTTGGCAACCTGTATATCTTCTTTGGAGAAATGCCTATTTAGGTCCTCCACCCATTTTTGGAGCTGGAGGAATCAGGCTCCCTGACTTCAGACTATACTACAAAGCTACAGTAATCAAGACAGTATGGTACTGGCACAAAATCAGAAATATAGATTAATGGAACAGGATAGAAAACCCAGATAAACTCACACACATATGGTCACCTTATCTTTGATAAAGGAGGCAAGAATATACAATGGAGAAAGACAGCCTCTTCAATAAGTGGTGCTGGGAAAACTGGAGAGCTACACGTAAATGAATGAAATTAGAACACTTCCTAACACGATACACAAAATGGACCTAAATGTAAAGCCAGACACTATAAAACTCTTAGAGGAAAACATAGGCAGAATCAATCTGACATAAATCACAGCAAGATCATTTTTGACCCACCTCTTAGAGAAATGGAAATAAAAACAAAAATAAACAAATGAGACCTAATGAAACTTAAAAGCGTTTGCACAGCAAAGGAAACCATAAACAAGAGGAAAAGACAACCCTCAGAATGGGAGAAAATATTTGCAAATGAAGCAAGTGACAAAGGATTAATATCCTAAATATATAAGCAGCTCATACAGCTCAATATCATTGTAGTTTTCATTTGCATTTCTCTAATAATTAGTGATGTTGAGCATCTTTTCATGTGCCTTTTGACCATCTGTACTGAATCTAGTGGCAGGGCAGGAATAAAGATGTAGACATAGAGAACGGACTTGAGGACACGGGAGCGGAGGGGGCAAGCTGAGGTGAAGTGAGAATAGTATCAACATATATACAGTATAAAATGTAAAATAGTAAGCTAGTGAGAAGCAGCAGCATAGCACAGGGAGATCAGCTTGGTGCTTTGTGACGACCTAGAGTGGTGAGATATGGAGTGTGGGAGGGAGGCTCAAGAGGGAGGGAATATGGGGATATATGTATGCATATGGCTAATTCACTCTGTTGTACAACAGAAACTAACACAGTATTGTGAAGCAATTATACTCCAATAAAGATGTATTTTAAAAAAAAGAAGCTACTATAGCTTGCAAGTAAACTGAGCAAAGTTGAAGGATACAAGGTCAACACGTAAAAATTAATTGCATTTCTATATAATATATCAAATAGATATATTTATTCTCTTGTAATGATAGTCTTCAATTATTTGTGCTGGAACAACTGTAAATTAATAGGGAAAAAGTAAACCTTGAATCTTGCTTCACCTCATACATTAAAATTCATGCAAAATGGATCATAGACTAGATCAAGACATCAAATTTAAACTTTAAAACATGTAGAAGCAACAGGAAAATGAATAGCATCTTTCAAACCTTCAATCTCCATAAATATGACACAGGGACAGACATAAACACACATAACACAATTTTAAAAATTAATAAATTAGAGTTCATCACATTTAAAATGAACTTCAGATCATTGGAAAACAATATTGGAATGACAAGCAAGTCACTGACAGAAAATATCTGCAACACTATCTCTTACAAAGGAATTATGTTCAGAATATAACCAATCATTCTAACAATGTAATAACTGAAAGAAAGAAAAAATAATGTAAGAAATGGCAAAAGATTTGAACAGACACATTTCTAAAGAAGAATGGCCAATAACCACATGAAAAGGTGCTCAATGAAAATAATCATTAGAGAAATAAAAAGTAAACCCAGAATTAAATACCCTATGTCACCAGAGTGGATAAAGTTAAAACCAGTGACAATAAATGTGGTGAGTATATGGAACAGTGCAAACTCATACATTTCTTAGGGGATGCAGAAATGAGATAACTCCAGACACTTTGGAAAACAGCTTGTCTATTTTTTTATAAAGTTAAACTTACATTCTTCAAATGACACAGTAATTTCATTCTAAACTATTTATCCAAAAGAAATAAAAATGTGTTCACAAAATAATCTGTACAGAAATTTTCACAACAGATTTATTAATAATAGCTAAAAATTATAAGTAACCCAAATATCAACTGGTAACCAAGCGCTCATCAACTGGTAAACGAATTGTGGTACATCCATACAATGGACTACTATTCAGTGATGAAAAAACTGAACTGTGGATACGCACAATAGCCTGGATAAATCTCAAGACAAGAAACAAACATTATGCTGAATTATATCAGACATGAAAGTACATAATGTATTTTTTTCATTTATATGAGATTTTAGGCCACACAAATTATTTTTTTTTAACATCTTTGAGTATAATTGTTTTACAATGTTGTGTTAGTTTCTGCCGTATAACAAAGTGAATCAGCTATATGTATACATATATCCCCATAACCCCTCCCTCTTGCATCTCCCTCCCACCCTCCCTACCCCACCCCTCTAGGTGGTCACAAAGCACCAAGCTCATCTCCCTGTATTATGCATGTGCTTCCCACTAGCTACTTATTTTACATTTAGTGGTAGGACACACAAATTATTATATATATATATATTTTATTAAAGTATGGTTGATTTACAGTGTTTCAGGTATACAACAAAGTGATTCAGCTTATGTATATATATTCAGTTTATATATATATATATATATATATATATATATATATATATATACATATATATACATACATACATATATATTTTTTCAGATTATTTTCCTTCATCGATTATTACAAGATATTGAATATTCTTCATATTCTTCCCTGCCTGTGCTATACAGTAGGTCCTTGTAGTTTATCTATTTTAAATATAGTAGTGTGTATATGTTAATCCCAAATTCTCAGTTTATTCCTTCCCCCACCTTCCTCCTTTGGTAACCATAAAGTTTGTTTTCTAGGTATGTGGGTCTATTTCTGTTTTGTAAATAAGTTCATTTGTATCATGTTTTTTAGATTCCACATATAAGTAATATCATATGATATTTGTCTTTCTCTGGCTTACTTCACTTATTATGATAATCTCTAAGTCCATCCATGTTGCTGCGAATGGCATTATTTCATTCTTTTTTTATGGCTGAGTAATATTCCATTGTGAATATATAACCCTAACCCTAAAAATGTGTGTTAAAATATTTCACTAAATTACAAATATATGTTTGTTTTTAGTTTTATCAATTTTAGTTTTATATACTTTGAGGCTATATTATGAGGTATATATAAATTTGGAATTGTATACTTTCTGATGAACTGATCCTTTTAGTATTATCAAATATTCATTTTTATCTGTAGCAAAGGTTAAAGTGTGATATTAATACCGTTATATGAGTTCTTTTGTTTTTGTTAGGGTTTAGTAAATGTTTATCCATCCTTTTACTTTTAACCTTTCCATATGTTTGTATGTAAAGAGTCTCTCTTAGAAGCAGCAATTTAGTTTTGTTTGATATCCAGCCTGACAATCTTTGGCTTCTAGATGGAGTAATTAGCCCATTTATATTTAACATAATTACTGATATTTGTGGGATTAAATCAACCATCTTATCATTTGTTATTTGTCCTGCTTTCTTGTTATTGCTTTTATTCCTCTTTCTTTCTTTTGTGTTACTAGAGCTGTTTTTATTTCACTTGATTCCTATATTAACTTAACAGTTTTATATTCTTTTCCTACTTGGTGGTTATCCTAAAATCATAAGACATATTCTTAACTTACCAATGTCTAACAGAGAAAAAAGCTTCCATCACTTGGCATTTAATACAAAGATCTTGGGATTCCCTGGTGGCACAGTGGTTGAGAATCTGCCTGCTAATGCAGGGGACATGGGTTCGAGCCCTGGTCTGGGAAGATCCCACACGCCGCGGAGCAACTGGGCCCGTGAGCCACAACTGCTGAGCCTGCACATCTGGAGCCTGTGCCCTGCAATGGGAGGGGCCACGATAGTGAGAGGCCCGTGCATCGCGATGAAGAGTGGCCCCCGCACCACGATGAAGAGTGGCCCCTCCTTGCCGCAACTAGAGAAAGCCCTCGCACGAAATGAAGACCCAACACAGCTAAAAATAAATAAATAAATAAATAAATAAATAAATAGAGTAGCTATTAATTTAGAAACAAAACAAAACAAAACAAAACCAAGATTATTGGGCTTCACCCTCAGAGTCTCTGACTATGTAGATCTGGGATGGGGACAATACTTTAAAAAAAAAATACAAAGATCTTAGAATACCTTAAATTCCATGAATCCCTTCCAGAATTAAATGCTATAATACTCATGTGTTTTAGTTCTATATAGACATTAATCCACAAAAGATATTTTTATCTTTGTCTAATTTTTTAATATTCAATTTTTTTTTGCCTTTTTTCCCCCTTTTATTGTTATTGGAATATAGTTGCTTTACACTGCTGGGTCAGTTTCTGCCGTACAGGAAAGTGAATCAGCCATACATATATATATATACCCTCTTTTTTGGATTTCCTTCCCATTTATGTCACCACAAAGCACTGCGTAGAGTTCCCTGTGCTATACAGAAGGTCCTCATTAGTTATCTATTTTATACAGTGTAGTGTATATATGTCAATTCCAATCTCCCAATTCATCCCATGCCCCCTCTCCCCTTGGTATCCATAAATTTGGTCTCTATGTCTGTGTCTCTATTTCTCTTTTCCAAATAAGATCTATAACATTTTTCTAGATTCCATATATATGCATTAATATGTGATATTTATTTTTCTCTTTCTGACTTACTTAACTCTGTATGACAGTCTCTAGGTCCATCCACATCTCTGCAAATGACCCAATTTTGTTCTTTTTATGGCTCAGTAATATTCTATTGTGTATATGTACCACATCTTCTTTAACCATTCCTCTATGATGGATTTATGTTGCTTCCATGTCCTGGCTATTGCAAATAGTGCTGCAATGAACATTGGGGTGCATGTATCTTTCGGAATTATGGTTTTCTCCATGTATATGCCCAGTAGTGGTATTGCTGGGTAATATGGTAGTTCTATTTTTAGTTTTTAAGGAACCTCCATACTGTTCTCCATAGTGGCTGTATCAATTTACATTCCCACCAGCAGTGCAAGAAAGTTCCCTTTTCTCCACACCCTCTCCAACATTTATTTTTTGTAGATTTTTTGATGATGGCCATTCTGACAAGTGTGAGGTGATACCTCATTGTAGTTTTGATTTGCATTTCTCTAATAATTACTGATGTTGAGCATCTTTTCATGCACTTTTTGACCATATGTATGTCTTCTTTGAATAAATGTCTATTTAGGCCTTCCATCCATTTCTTTTGATTGGGTTGTTTGTTTGCTATTGAGCTGCATGAGCTGTTTGTATATTTTGGAGATTAATCCCTTTTCAGTTGATTCATTTGCAAATATTTTCTCCCATTCTGAAGGCTGTCTTTTCATCTGTTTATGGTTTCCTTTGCTGTGCAAAAGCTTTTAAGTTTAGGTACCATTTTTTTTTATTTTCATTAATCTAGGAGGTGGGTCAATAAAGATCTTGCTGCAATTTATATCAATGAGTGTTCTTCCTATGTTTTCCTCTAAGAGTTTTATAGTCTCTGGTCTTTCATTTAGATCTTTAATCCATTTTGATTTTATTTTTGTGTCTGGTGTTATGGAGTATTCTAATTTCATTCTTTTACGTGTAGCTGTCCAATTCTCCTAGCACCACTCATGGAAGAGACTGTCTTTTCTCTATTGAATATTCTTATCTCCTTTGTCATAGATTAGGTGACGATAGGTACATAAGTTTATCTCTGGGCTTCCTATCCTGTACCATTGATCTATATTTCTGTTTTTGTTCCAGTACCATACTGTCTTGATTACTGTAGCTTTGTAATATAGTCTGAAGTCAGTTAGCCTGATTCCTCCAGCTCCATTTTTCTTTCTCAAGATTGTTTTGGGTATTCAGGGTCTTTTGTGTTTCCATACAAACTAAAATGTTTTATTCTAATCCTGTGAAAAATGCCATTGGTAATTTGATAGGGATTGCATTGAATCTGTAGATTGCTTTGGTTAGTGTAGTCATTTTAACAATATTGATTCTTTCAATCCAAGAACATGGTATAACTCTCCATCTGTTTGTGTTTTCTTTGATTTCTTTCATCAGTATCTTATAGTTTTCTGCCTACAGGTCTTTTGTCTCCTCAAGTATGTTTATTCCTAGGCAATTTATTCTTTGTGTTGCAATGGTAAATGGGATTATTTCCTTAATTCCTCTTTCTAAACTTTCTTTGTTAGTGTGTAGAAATGCAAGAGAGTTCTGTGTATTAATTTTGTATCCTGCAACTTTACTAAATTCATTGATGAGCTCCTGTAGTTTTCTGGTGGCATCTTTAGGATTTTCTATGTATAATATCATGTCATCTGCAAACAGTGACAGTTTTACTTCTTCTTTTCCAGTTTGGATTCCTTTTATTTCTTTTTCTTCTCTGATTGTCATGGCTAGGACTTCCAAAACTATTTTGATTAATAGTGGCAAGAGTGGGCACCCTTTTCCTGTTCCTGATCTTAGAGGAAATGCTTTCACTTTTTCACCACGGAGAATGATGTTTGTTGTGGGTTTACCATATATGACCTTTATTATGTTGAGGTAGGTAGGTACCGTCTATGCCCACTTTCTGGAAAGTTTCTATTATAAATTTGCATTGAAATTTGTCAAAAGCTTTTTCTGCATCTATTGAGAATATCATATAGTTTTTATACTTCAATTTGTTAATATGGTATATCATGTTAATTTTTGTATATTGAATAATCTTTGCAACCCTGGGATAAAGCCTACTTGATCATAGTGTATGATCCTTTTAATGTGTTGTTGGATTCTGTTTGCTATTATTTTGTTGAGGATTTTTGCATCTATGTTCATCAGAGATATTGACCTGTATGTTTCTTTTTTTGTGATATCCTTGTTGGGTTTTGGTATCAGGGTGATGGCAACCTCATAGAATGAGCTTGTGCGTGTTCTTCCCTCTGCAATTTTTTGGAAGAGTTTGAGAAGGATAGGTGTTAGCTCTTCTCTAAACGCTTGATACAATTTACCTGTGAGGCCATCTGTTCCTTGACTTTTGCTTGTTGGAAGATTTTTAATCACAGTTTCAATTTCAGTGCTTGTGATTGGTCTGTTCATATTTTCTATTTCTTCCTGGTTCAGTCTCGGAAGGTTGTGCTTTTCTAAGAATTTGTCCATTTCTTCCTGGTTGTCCATTCCATTGGCATATAGTTGCTTGTAGTAGTCTCTTATGATCCTTTGTATTTTTGCAGTGTCATTTGTGACTTCTCCTTTTTCACTTCTAATTTTATTGATTTGAGTCCTCACCATTGATGAGTCTGGCTAAAGGTTTATCAATTTGTTTATCTTCTCAAAGAACCAGCCAGCTTTTAGTTCCATTGATCTTTGCTATTGTTTTCTTCATTTCTAATTCATTTACTTCTGCCCTGATCTTTATGATTTCTTTATTTCTACTAACTTTGAATGGGTTTTGTTGTTGTTGTTGTTCTTCTTCTTCTTCTTTCTTTAGTTTCTTTAGGTGGAAGGTTATGTTGTTTATTTGAGATTTTTCTTTTTTCTTGAGGTAGGCTTTTATTGCTATAAACTTCCCTCTTTGAACTGCTTTTGCTGCATCCCATATGTTTTGAATCATTGTGTTTTCATTGTCATTTGTTTCTAGGTGTTTTTTGATTTCCTCTTTGATTTCTTCACTGATCTCTTCGTTATTTACTAGTGTATTGTTTAGCCTCCGTGTGTTTGTGATTTTTACAGTTTTTTTCCCCCTGTAATTGATTTCTAATCTCATAGCACTGTGGTAGGAAAAGATGTTTGATATAATTTCAATTTTCTTTAATTTACTGAGGCTTGGTTTGTGACCCAAGATGTTATCTATCCTGGAGAATGTTCCATGTGCATTGAGAAGAAAGTGTATTCTGCTGCTTTTGGGTGGAATGTCCGACAAATATCAATTAAGTCTATCTGGTCTAATGTGTCATTTAAAGCTTGTATTTCCTTATTTTCTGTCTGGATGATTTGTCCATTGGTGTAGGTGGGGTGTTGAAGTTCCCCACTATTATTTTGCTACTGTTGATTTCCCCTTTCATGGCTATTAGCATTTGCCTTATGTATTGAGGTGCTTCTACATTGGGTGCATAAATATTTACAATTGTTATATCTTCTTCTTGGGTTGATCCCTTGATCATTACATAGTGTCCTTCCTTGTCTCTTGTAACAGTCTTTATTTTGAAGTCTATTTTGTCTGATATGAGAACTACTACTCTAGCTTACTTTTGATTTCCATTTGCATGGAATATCTTTTTCCATCCCCTCACTTTCAGTCTGTATGTGCCCCTAGGTCTAAAGTGGGTCTCTTGTACACAGCATGTTTATGGGTCTTGTTTTTGTATCCATTCAGCCAGTCTGTGTCTTTTGGTTGGAGCATTTAATCCATTTATATCTAAGGTAATTATAGACATGTAAGTTCCTATTACCATTTTGTTAATTGTTTTTGGGTTTTTTTATAGGTCTTTTTCTTCTCTTGTTCCTTGCCTAGAGATGTTCCTTTAGCAATTGTTGTAAAGCTGGTTTGTGTTTGCTGAATTCTCTTAGTTTTTCTTGTCTGTAAGCTTTTGATTTCTCCATCCAATCTGAATGAGATCCTTGCTGGGTAGAATAATTTTGGTTGTAGGTTTTCCTCTTTCATCACTTTAAATATATCAAGCCACTCCCTTCTGCCTGCAGAGTTTCTGCTGAAAAATCAGCTGATACCCTTATGGGGATTCCCTTATATATTATTCATTGCTTTTCCATTGCTGTTTTTAATATTTTTATTTGTATTTAATTTTCCTAGTTTGGTTAACACGTGTCTCAGTGTGTTTCTCCTTGGGTTTCTCCTGTATGGGTCTCTCTGCACTTCCTGGACTTGGGTGACTATTTCCTTTCCCATATTAGGGAATTTTTTGACTATAATCTCCTCAAATATCTTCTCAGACTTTTTCTCTTCCCCTTGTTTTCTGGGACCTGTAGAATTTGAATGATGGTGCATTTACTGTTGTCCCAAAGGTCTCTCAGACTGTTCTCATTTAATTTTATTATTTTTCTTTAGTCTGCTCCTTGGCGGTTATTTCCACCATTCTATCTTCTAACTCACTTATCTGTTTTTCTGCCTCAGTTATTCTGCTATTGATTCCTTCTAGTATATTTCTCATTTCAGTTATTGTGTTGTCCATCACTGATTGTTTGTTCTTTAGTTCTTCTAGGTCTGTGTTAAACATTTCTTGCATCTTCTTGATCCATGCCTCCATTCTGTTTCTGAGATCTTGGATCATCTTTACTATTATTACTCCTAATTCTTTTCCCAGTAGATTGCCTATTTCCTTCTCATTTATTTAATTTTGTGGGTTTTTACCTTGCTCCTTCGTCTGCAACATATTTCTCTGTCTTCTCACTTTATCTAACTTATTGTGTTTATGGTCTCCTTTCCGCAGGCTGCAGGGTTGTAGTTCCTCTTGCTTCTGTTGTCTGCCCCCTGGTAGGTAAGTTTGGTCCAGGGGCTTGTGTAGGCCTCCTGGTGCCTGTACTCTGGTGGGTGGAGCTGAGTCTTGGACTGATGGTCACATAAGTTGGTGTGTTTTGGAGCGTCTGTGAGCTTAGTACGACTTTAGGCAGCCTGTCTGCTGATGGCTGGGGCTTTGTTCCTGTCTTGCTGGTTGTTTGGCATGATGTGTCCAGCACTGACTGCAGCCTGCAGGCAGTTGGGTGGTGCAGGGTCTTGGTATTGAGATGGATATCTCCAGGAGATGCATACTGATTAATATTCCCTGGGCCTGGGAATTCTCTGGCAGTCCAGCATCCTGGACTCAGTGCTTGCACCCTGGCGGCCCAGTGCCAATCCCTTGCTGGGGAGCCAAGAGCCCACAAGCTGTGCAGCGCAGCCAGAGAAAAAAGAAAAAAAAAAGGAAAAAAGAAAACAAACAGATAAACAACACCCAAGACAAATATCAAAAACAAAACAAAAACCAGCAACAACAACAGCACACATGGGAAAAAAAATGAAGAAGAAAGAAAACAAACAGACAAAGCAAACGAAAGACAAATGATAAAAACAAAACCAAACAGAAACAAAGACACAGAAAAGAAAACAGAAAACAAAAAACAAGGGAACTAACAACAAAACAAACAAAAGAACTCAAAGTGAAAACAATCAATAAAGACTAAACTAACAAAAACAAAAAATGAAAAGCAAAACGAAAACAGAAAGCATACAAAAAAACCATGAAACAAATACATAAAAATGATCAAAAAAAGAACAAAAAGAAGAAAAAATAAAACTACAAAAGTGTAAAGCAAAAATAGAAAATAAAAATTCCATTAAAAATAAAATTAAAATAATATAAACAACAACAACTTAACAAAATAAAACAAATAAAGAATAATATGAATATTTTCCTGGGGCTTCTTTTTTCAGCCTCCTCACTCCCACATTGAGCCACAGCCAATCTCCCCTCCCCAGGAGGCTCTCTAATACCTCTAGGAAAGTCTCGACCTGCTGTGGGCATTGTGGGGCCAGCTTAGACTCTGACCTGGCCCAACTCCCATGTGTACTTGCCTGCAAAGTCCACTGCTGCTAAAGCTAGACAAGTTTCAGTTGTGAGAACAATCATTGTCTATTCAGATATTCCACAGATGCAGGATTTGTCAAGCCAATTATGGGGATTTAATCTGTGGCTTGTGCAGCTGCATGGAGAGATTTCTCTTTCTCTTAGTCACACCACCCCTGGGGCTCAGCTTTGGTTTTGGCCCCAACTGTGTGTGTGCCACCCTCAGGCATCTGTTCCCCACCCAGGTGAGAGGGAGTGAACACAGCAGCTGATTGGGACACACTTACTCAGGCCAGGGAGGGGTTCAGCGGCCACAACTGGGGTGTGCGTGAAGTGCCTGTGGTGGTGGAGAGCAGCAGGCAGTTGCAACAGACTGGAACATGCCTGCTTTGGTGGGAGTCCCTCCCACTGCCTGCAGAGGCAGGGGCTGGCATGTGGGGGCAGGGGCAGCCCTGCTCCTTGTGTGCCACTTAACAATGGTACCTAATTTCCTAGGCAGACCACGTTTCCTCTAGGGGCCTTCCCAGCCATGGAGCCCCTCACTCCTGTCCCCTTTGTTGTATCCCCGCAGGCAACAGCAGTCCTTTCCCTGGATCCACTCTCTTAACCACACGCTTTAACACTCAGCCCCTGCCAGCATTGGCAGATTCCTGTCTCAGGCAGGGGTGCCCAAAGCTGAATCCTAAGGAGGCTTTGGGATGGGCAGTGCTCAGGACCCCAGAGTTTATGCAGGTGGAGGAGGCCTTGGCTTGAGGGGCGGGTGAGCCTGCTCAGGTGGGTCTCCCTCCCAGTGCCCACAGAGGCTGAAGCCAACAGGTGGGGAGGGGGTTGCAATGGCAGCCCCACCCCTTGTGCACCACTGAACAATAATGCCTTGCTTCTGTGGTGGCCTGGGCGTTTTCCACAAACTTTCCTGGTTGTGGAGCTCCTTACTCCTGTCCCTTCAGGCTGTCTTTTCACAGCCAACAGCTGTCCCCTCCCTGGGTCCATGCTCCAAACTCCACTTTCTAGCACCAGCCCCTCTCGATAACAGGAGACACATGACTCAGACTGGGGTGCACAGTGCTGCGGCAGAGACCATGCGCAGTTCTTACTTTGTCCTGCCTGCCACAGACTGTCTGCTGTGTTCTTCAATTCCCCAAAGGTCCCTTCCTGTCCCAGCTAATTTCCCCATCATGAGGGGTTTTTCTAAGTGCGGGAACCTCTCCTCATCTTCAGCTTCCTGCCAGGGTTGCTGGCCCCTTTTTGATTCCTCTTTTTTTTCTTTCTTTCATCCTAACTGGTTGTGAGGGGATTTTTCTTGTTTTTTTAGGTGTCAGAATTCTTCTGCTAATGTTCAGCAGGTGCTCTGTGAGAACTGTTCCATTTGTAGATATATTCTAGATGTACTTTTTTATTTTTAACATCTTTATTGGAGTATAGTTGCTTTACAATGGTGTGTTAGTTTCTGCTTTATAACAAAGTGAATCAGTTATACATACATATATGTTCCCATATCTCTTCCCTCTTGCATCACCCTCTCTCCTGCCCTCCCTATCCCACACCTCTAGGAGGTCACAAAGCACAGAGCTGATCTCCCTGTGCTATGCAGTTGCTTCCCACTAGCTATCTATTTTACGTTTGGTAGTGTATACATGTCCATGCCACTCTCTCTCTTTGTCATAACTTACCCTTCCCCCTCCCCATATCCTCAAGTCCATTCTCTAGTAGGTCTGTGTCTTTGTTCCCATCTTGCCACTAGGTTCTTCATAACCTTTTTTCTCCCCTTAGATTCCATACATATGTGTTAGCATACTGTATTGAATTTTCCCTTTCTGACTTACTTCACACTGTATGACAGACTCTAAATCCATCCACCTCACTACAAATAACTCAATTTCATTTCTTTTTATGGCTGAGTAATATTCCATTGTATATATGTGCCACATCTTCTTTATCCATTCATCTGTCAATGGACACTTAGCTTGCTTCCATGCCCTGGCTATTGTAAATAGAGCAGCAATGTATATTTTGGTACATGACTCTTTTTGAATTATGGTTTTCTCAGGGTATATGCCCAGTAGTGGGATTGCTGTGCCATATGGTAGTTCTATTTTTAGTTTTTTTAAGGAACCCCCATACTGTTCTCCATAGTGTCTGTATAAATTTACATTCCCACCAACAGTGCAAGAGGGTTCGCTTTTCTCCACACCCTCTCCAGCATTTACTGTTTCTAGATTTTTTGATGATGGCCATTCTGACCAGTGTGAGATGGTATCTCATTGAGTTTTGATTTGCATTTCTCTAATGATTAATGATGTTGAGCATTCTTTCAGGTGTTTGTTGGCAATCCGTATATCTTATTTGGAGAAATGTCTATTTAGATCTTCTGCCCATTTTTGGATTGGGTTGTTTGTTTTTCAGTTATTGAGCTGCATGAGCTGCTTGTAAATCTTGGAGATTAATCCATTGTCAGTTGCTTCATTTGCAAATATTTTCTCCCATTCTGATGGTTGTCTTTTGGTCTTGTTTATGGTTTCCTTTGCTGTGCAAAAGCTTTTAAGTTTCATTAGGTCCCATTTGTTTATTTTTGTTTTTACTTCCATTTCTCTAGGAGCTGGGCCAAACAGGATCTTGCTGTAATTCATGTCATAGAGTGTTCTGCCTATATTTTCCTCTAAGAGTTTGACAGTGTCTGGCCTTACATTTAGGTCTTTAATCCATTTTGAGTTTATTTTTGTGTATGGTGTTAGGGAGTGTTCTAATTTCATACTTTTACATGTACCTGTCCAATTTTCCCAGCACCACTTATTGAAGAGGCTGTCTTTTCTCCACTGTATATGCTTGCCTCCTTTATCAAAGATAAGGTGACCATATGTGTGTGGGTTTATCTCTAGGCTTTGTATCCTGTTCCATTGACCTATGTTTCTGTTTTTGTGCCAGTACCAAACTGTCTTGATAACTGTAGCTTTGTAGTATAGTCTGAAGTCAGGGAGCCTGATTCCTCCAGCTCCATTTTTCATTCTTAAGATGGCTTTGGCTATTCGGGGTCTTTTGTGTTTCCATACAAATTGTGAAATTTTTTGTTCTAGTTCTGTGAAAAATGCCAGTGGTAGTTTGATAGGGATTGCACTGAATCTGTAGATTGCTTTGGGTAGTAGAGTCATTTTCACAATGTTGATTCTTCCAATCCAAGAACATGGTATATCTCTCCATCTATTTGTATCATCTTTAATTTCTTTCATCAGTGTCTTATAATTTTCTGCATACAGGTCTTTTCTCTCCTTAGGTAGGTTTATTCCTAGTTATTTTATTCATTTCGTTGCAATGGTAAATGGGAGTGTTTTCTTAAATTCACTTTCAGATTTTTCATCATTAGTGTATAGGAATGCAAGAGATTTCTGTGCATTAATTTTGGATCCTGCTACTTTACCAAATTCATTGATTAGCTCTAGTAGTTTTCTGGTAGCATCTTTAGGATTCTCTATGTATAGTATCATGTCATCTGCAAACAGTGAGAGCTTTACTTCTTTTCCAATTTGGATTCCTTTTATTTCTTTTTCTTCTCTGATTGCTGTAGCTAACACTTCCAAAACTATGTTGAATAATAGTGGTGAGAGTGGGCAACATTATCTTGTTCCTGATCTTAGTGGAAATGTTTTCAGTTTTTCAACATTGAGGACAATGTTGGCTGTGGGTTTGTCATATATGGCCTTTATTATGTTGAGGAAAGTTCCCTCTATGCCTACTTTCTGCAGGGCTTTTATCATAAATGGGTGTTGAATTTTGTCGAAAGCTTTCTCTGCATCTATTGAGATGATCATATGGTTTTTCTCTTTCAATTTGTTAATATGGTATATCACGTGGATTGATTTGTGTATATTGAAGAATCCTTGCATTCCTGGAATAAACCCCACTTGAACATGGTGTACGATCCTTTTAATGTGCTGTTGGATTCTGTTTGCTAGTATTTTGTTGAGGATTTTTGCATCTATGTTCATCAGGGATATTGGCCTGTAGTTTTCTTTCTTTGTGACATCTTTGTCTGGTTTTGGTATCAGGGTGATGGTGGCCTCGTAGAATGAGTTGGGGAGTGTTCCTCCCTCAGCAATATTTTGGAAGAGTTTGAGAAGGATAGGTGTTAGCTCTTCTCTAAATGTTTGATAGAATTTGCCTGTGAAACCATCCGTTCCTGGGCTTTTGTTTGCTGGAAGATTTTAAATCACAGTTTCAATTTCAGTGCTTGTGATTGGTCTGTTCATATTTTCTATTTCTTCCTGGTTCAGTCTTGGCAGGTTGTGCATTTCCAAGAATTTGTCCATTTCTTCCAGGTTATCCATTTTATTGGCAAAATGTTGCTCGTAATCTCTCATGATCCTTTGTATTTCTGCAGTGTCAGTTGTTACTTCTCCTTTTTCATTTCTAATTCTATTGATTTGAGTCTTCTCCCTTTTTCTCTTGAAGAGTCTGGTTAATGGTTTATCAATTTTGTTTATCTTCTCAAAGAACCAACTTTTAGTTGTATTGATCTTTGCTATTGTTTCCTTCCTTCCTTTTTCATTTATTTCTGATCTGATCTTTATGATTTCTTTCCTTCTGCTATCTTTTGGGGTTTTTTGTTCTTCTTTCTCTAATTGCTTTAGGTGCAAGGTTAGGTTGTTTATTCGAGATGTTTCCTGTTTCTTGAGGTAGGCTTGTATTGCTATAAACTTCCCTCTTAGAACTGCTTTTGCTGCATCCCATAGGTTTTTGGTCATCGTGTCTCCATTGTCATTTGTGTCTAGGTATTTTTTGATTTCCCCTTTGATTTCTTCAGTGATCACTTGGTTATTAAATAGTGTATTGTGTAGCCTCCATGTGTTTGTATTTTTTACAGATCTTTTCCTGTAATTAATATCTAGTCTCATAGCGTTGTGACCGGATAAGATACTTATTACGATTTCAATTTTCTTAAATTTACCAAGGCTTGATATGTGACCCAAGATATGTTCTATCCTGGAGAATGTTCTATTAGCACTTGAGAAAAATGTGTATTCTGTTGTTTTTGGGTGGAATGTCCTATAAATATCAATTAAGTCCATCTTGTTTAATGTATCATTTAAAGCTTGTGTTTCCTTATTTATTTTCATTTTGGATGATCTGTCCATTGGTGAAAGTGGGGTGTTAAAGTCCCCTACTATGATTGTGTTACTGTCGATTTCCCCTTTTATGGTTGTTAATATTTGTCTTATGTAGTGAAGTGCTCCTATGTTGGGTGCATAAATATTTACAATTGTTATACTTTTTTCTAGGATCGATCCCTTGATCATTATATAGTGTCTTTTTTGTCTCCTGTAATAGTCTTTATTTTTTTAATTTATTTTATTTATTTATTTATTTATTTATTTATTTATTTATTTATTTATGGCTGTGTTGTGTCCTCGACTCCATGTGAGGGCCCTCTCCAGCTGCGGCAAGCTGGGGGCACTCCTCATCGTGGTGCACGAGCCACCCACTATCGCGGTCTCTCCCATTGCAGAGCACTGGCTACAGACGCGCAGGTTCAGTAATTGTGGCTCAAGGGCCCAGCCACTCCATGGCATGTGGGATTCTCCCAGACCAGGGCTCGAACCCGTGACCCCCACATTGGCAGGCAAACTCTCAACCACTGCACCACCAGGGAAGCCCAATAGTCTTTATTTTAAAGTCTATTTTGTCTGATATGAGAATTGCTACTCCAGCTTTCATTTGATTTCCACTGGCATGGAATATTTTTTCCATCCCCTCACTTTCAGTCTGTATGTGTCCCTAGGTCTGAAGTGGGTCTCTTGAAGACAGCATACATAAAGGGTCTTGTTTTTGTTTCCATTCAGCCAGTCTATGTCTTTTGGTGGGAGCATTTAATCCATTTACAGTTCAGGTAATTATCAATATGTATGTTCCTATTCCCATTTTCTTAAATGTTTTGTGTTTGTTATTGTAGGTGTTTTCCTTCTGTTGCATTTCTTGCCTAGAGAAGTTCCTTTAGCATTTGTTGTAATGCTGGTTTGGTGGTGCTGAACTCTCTCAGCTTTTGCTTGTCTGTAAAGGTTTTAATTTCTCCATCAAATCTGAATGAGATCCTTGCTGGGTAGAGTCATCTTGGTTGTACGTTTTTCTCCATCACTTTAAGTATATGCTGCCACTCCCTTTTGGCTTGCAGAGTTTCTGCTGAAAGATCAGATGTTAACCTTAGGGGGATTCCCTTGTGTGTTATTTGTTGTTTTTCCCTTGCTCCTTTTAATACGTTTTCTTTATGTTGAATTTTTTATAATTTGATTAATATGTGTCTTGGCGTGTTTCTCCTTGAATTTATCCTGTATGGGGCTCTCTGTGCTTCCAGGACTTGACTAACTATTTCCTTTCCCATATTAGGGAAGTTTCCAACTATAATCTCTTCAAATATTTTCTCAGTCCCTTTCTTTTCCTCTTCTTCTTCTGGGACGCCTATAATTCAAATGGTGCGTTTAATGTTGTCCCAGAGGTCTCTGAGACTGTCCTCAGTTCTTTTCATTCTTTTTTCTTTATTTTCTTCTGCAGTCGTTATTTCCACTATTTTACCTTCCAGGTCACTTACCCGTTCTTCTGCCTCAGTTATTCTGCTATTGATCCCTTCTAGAGTATTTTTAATTTCATTTATTGTGTTTTTCATCGTTGCTTGGTTCCTCTTTAGTACTTCTGCGTCCTTGTTAAATGTTTCTTGCATTTTGCCTATTCCATTTGCAAGATTTTGGATCATCGTTACTATCATTATTCTGAATTCTTTTTCAGGTAGACTGCCTATTTCCTCTTCATTTGTTAGGTCTGGTGTGTTTTTACCTTGCGCCTTCATCTGCTGTGTGTTTTTCTGTCTTCTCATTTTGCTTATCTGACTGTGTTTGGGGTCTCCTTTTCACAGGCTGCAGGTTCGTAGTTCTCGTTGTTTTTGGTATCTGTCCCCAGTGGCTAAGGTTGGTTCAGTGGGTTGTGTAGGCTTCCTGGTGGAGGGGACTAGTGCCTGTGTTCTGGTGGATGAGGCTGGATCTTGTCTTTCTGGTGGGCACGTCCAGGTCTGATGGTGTGTTTTGGGGTGTCTGTGGCCTTTTTATGATTTTAGGCAGCCTCTCTGCTAATGGATGGGGCTGTGTTCCTGTCTTGCTAGTTGTTTGACATAGGGTGTCCAGCACCGTAGCTTGCTGGTCATTGAGTGAAGCTGGGTCTTGATGTTGAGATGGAGATCTCTGAGAGATTTTCGCCATTTGGTATTACATGGAGCTGGGAGGTCTCTTGTGGACCAGTGTGCTGAAGTTGCCTCTCCCTCCTCAGAGGCACAGCCCTGATGCCTGGCAGGAGCACCAAGAGCCTTTCATCCACATGGCTCAGAATTAAATGGAGAAAAAATAGAAAGAAAGAAAGAGGATATAATAAAATAAAATAAAGTAAGATAAAGTAACATAAAGGTATTATAATAAAAATAAGAAAAAAATTATTATGAAAAATTTATTAAAATAAATTTTTTTTAATTTTTTAAATTAATTTTTTTAAAATAAAAAGTAAGAAGAAAAATTTTAAGAAAAAAGTATTAAGAAAAAAATTTTAAAAGAAAAAATAAGAGTAATATTATTCAGAAAAAATGTATTAACATTTTTTTTCAATTTTTTAAAATAAAAAAATAGGAAAAAAATTATTAAGAAAAAATTTATTAAGAAAAAAGTTTTTAATTTTTTAAAATAAAAACTAAGAAAAAAATTATTAAGAAATAATTTATTAAGAAAAAAATGTTTTTTAAGTAAAAAAATACGGACAGAATGAAGCCTAGGACAAATGGTGAAAGCAAAGCTATACAGATAAAATCTCACACAGAAGCGTACACATATACACTCACAAAAAGAGGGAAAGGGGAAAAAATAATATATCCTGCTCCCAAAGTCCACCTCCTCAATTTGGGATGATTTTTTGTCTATTCAGGTATTCAACAGATGCAGGTACATCAAGTTGATTGTGGAGCTTTAATCTGCTGATTCTAAGGGTGCTGGGAGAGATTTCCCTTTCTCTTCTTTGTTCGCACAGCTCCTGGGGTTCAGCTTTGGATTTGGCCGTGCCTCTATGGTTAGGTCGCCTGAGAACGTCTGTTCTTCGCTCAGACAGTACGGGGTTAAAGGAGCAGCTGCTTCGGGGTCTCTGGCTCACTCAGGCCGGGGGGAGGGAGGGGTACGGATGCAGGATGAACCTTTGGCGGCAGAGGCCGGTGCGACATTGCATCAGCCTGAGGCGCGCCATGCATTCTCCCGGGGAAGTTGTCCCTGGATCACGGGACCCTGGCAGTGTCAGGCTGCACAGGCTCCCGGGAGGGGCCGTGTGGATAGTGACCTGTGCTCGCACACAGGTTTCTTGGTGGCAGCAGCAGCAACCTTAGCGTCTCATGCCCGTCTCTGGGGTCCGCGCTGATAGCCGCGGCTCGCGCCCATCTCTGGAGCTCGTTTAGGCAGCACTCTGAATCCCCTCTCCTCATGCACCAGGAAACAATGAGGCAAGAAAAAGTCTCTTTCCTCTTCGCCAGCTCCAGACCCTTTCCTGAACTCCCTCTCGGCTAGCTGTGGTGCATTAACCCCTTCAGGCTGTGTTCACATCGCCAACCACAGTTCTCTCCCTGCAAAATGACCGAAGCCCGAGCCTCAGCTCCCAGCCCCCGCCTGCCCTGGCGGGTGAACAGACAAGCCTCTTGGGCTGGTGAGTGCAGCTCAGCATCGATCCTCTGTGCGAGAATCTCTCTGCGTTGTCCTCCGCACCCCTGTTGCTGCGGTCTCTTTGGCGGCTCCGAAACTCCCCCCCTCCACCACCCACAGTCTCCACCCGCGAAGGGGCTTCCTAGTCTGTGGAAACCTTTCCTCCTTCACAGCTCCCTCCTACTGGTGCAGGTCCCATCCCTATTCTTTTTTCTCTGTTATTTCTTTTTTCTTTTGCCCTACCCAGGTACGTGGGGAGTTTCTTGCCTTTTGGGAAGTCTGACGTCTTCTGCCAGCGTTCAGTGGGTGTTCTATAGGAGCAGTTCCACGTGTAGATGTATTTCTGATGTATTTGTGCGGAGGAAGGTGATATCTGCATCTTACTCTTCTGCCATCTTGCCCAGACCCCCTCTATATGTACTTATGGGGAGAGACGAATTACATGTCCTCCTATTCTGCCATGCTGACACCTCCCCCTGTTAATATTCATTTAGATTCACCCACTTTTACAGTGTTCTTTGCTTTTCAATCCTTCCTGCATCTCTGAGTGACAATGGGAATAATTTAGCTACTGCCCAAATAACATCCTTCAGTTTTAAGGGAAATACCCCACTGTGTTGTGGCATCCACTGTCTCCCTGGAAAGACTGAGTTCCAATCTTATTGTTGCTTCTTTAATGGTACTGTTTCCCCCATCTCTGGCTGCTTCTTAGGTATTATTTTCATTGTCTTTGGTTTACCATATGGCAGTCTTTGTTCTTATCATGCTTCATATTCTTAGGGCTCCTCAAATGTGTGCTTGTTGGATATTTTTGCTTTGTGTTTTAAGTTTTGGAAAATTCTCAGCCATCATTTTTTCAAATACAGCTTCTATCCTATTCTCTGTCTTTTGCATACATCTTTCCAGAATTCCCGTTACACATATGTTAGACCTTTTCACTGTGCCCCGTATGTCTCTTACACTATTTGTATTTTCCTCTTTTACCTTTATTCATCAGGCTGGTATTTCTTCTGGCCACTCTTCCAAATCACTAATTTTCTCTTAAGCTATATCTAAGTGTGAAAAACTAATATTATGTTCTTAATTTCACTCAACTTTTTAGTTGTAGATTTTCCTAAATTTAAGATTTTTAAAAGTTTGTAGTTCTTTAATAAAATTATCACTTGAAAAAAATTTCTTGAAACCAGTGTTATTTAAAGTTCATGTCTGATAAGATCATTATCTGGATCCCCTATGGTACAGTGTATTGTCTCACTTCTCTTGGTTTTTATTCATGTTGGTTTCCTTCCTTGTTTGTCATATATATATATATATATATATATATATATATATATATATATATATATATCACATCTTCTTTATCCACAAAGAAGCTGCTTTAGAGGTACAGAAAGCACATTAGAGTTGTAGATAAAGGATGGACTGCAGAGTCATGAGGAAATAATTTCGGGTGATGCAATGATCTGTATGTTGATTATGGTATGGTTATTGGAGTGCATGAGTTTTTCAATAACCATTAATCTGTACAATTAAAATGAATGTGTTTTTGTTTTGTGTAATTATAGTAAAATAAGTAGGTTTTTTTAAAAGATAAAAAGAGGTCCCTAAATAATTCCTTGGGTATCAGGTATAGTCCTTTCTCCTTCCACTTTGTAGCATCAAGCAAATATTTTATTGGTAATCAGGATCAATCACCTTCAGTAAATGAATAAACCCTTTATTAGCCTATTAGTTATGTGGTATAAGACCCCCTGCCAGCTTCTAATTCAATATTATTGTTATTGCCTTTCCTGGTGGAGAGAGCCCTCCTATGAGAACAAAGATCTTCAAATCAGAAGACTCCAAAACTGAAGGGACAAGAAACAAAAATTCTGAAAATAGGTTATTAGGTATACCAGTGAGAGAAGTCTCTATTCCCACTCTTTCTCAGACTTGTCTATTCTACCTGTGGGAGAAATATTACCACATACTGCTTACTGATTAAAAGCATTTACCAAATCCTTTAAGATGGAGTCACTGAGCAGCTTGTTCTGAGGTACAATGAGGCTTTTTATTGAATTCCAAAAGAAGCTAAAGACTGGAAATCAGTCTTGATGCAATGGTGAAGAACCACTGAAGGGGAAAAGCAAGCAAGCTGAAAGAAGGAATTTCCTCTTCCCCTCTTCCTGCCTTCCAAGCTCCCCTTTAAAAAAAAATAATGAAGTATAGTTGATTTACAATATTGTGTTAGTTTCAGGTGTATAGCAAAGTGATTCAGTTATATATATATATATATATATATATATATATATATATATATTTCAGATTATTTTCCATTATAGGTTATTAAAAGATATTGAATATAGTTCCCTCTGTTATACAGTAAATAACACTTGTTGCTTATCTATTTTGTATATAGTAGTTCATATCTGTTAATCCCAAACTCCCAATTTATCCTTCCCTCCTCCCTTTCCCCTTTGGTAACCATAAGTTTGTTTTCTAGATCTGTGAGTCTGTTTCTGTTTTGTATATTGATTCATTTGTATTAATTTTTAGATTCCACATATAAGTGACATCATATGGTATTTGTCTTTCTTTTTCTGACTTGCTTCACTTAGTATGATAAGCTCTAGGTCCATCCATGTTACTGCAAATGGCAATATTTCATTCTTGTTTATTGCTGAGTAATATAATATTCCATGATATATATATCTATATATATGACTATATATTCATGACCTGTGAATGAAAAATCTCTTAAACCACACCACTATTGAATGAAAATATTGAAATTATATCTGTAAGAAACATTTAAAGAGAATAATATATTAGTTTTTCATTGGTATTTTAATTTTTATGTATTCAGGAAAGAACAGAAATGATTGAATATTGTTAATTATAACACTGTGTGTTTAGAAAAGTAAGAATCAGTCAGTTTCATATCAGCGACAGCACTTAGAGGTATCGTTATGGCATATAAACCTTATGTCCTAGAATTATTTTAGTAGATTTCAGTAGTATTAAATGTATTTTCCCATTTGTTCAGATTATTTCTGGTGAATCTTTGTTAACAGTTACTTTTAAATGCAGGTCAACAAGTTCCAAAAACCTACCACTTTTTGAATTCTTCAATGTAAAAATCCTTAAGATACAGGCTGTCTCTTTAAAAGAAAAAAAAAAAAAGGAGCCCAAGCAGAAGCCTATGACAAAGGAAAATTCTAGCTGGTCTGCCTTCTCTTACTTTTCAGAGCCTTCTTATGTTGTTTTACAAATCATAGCCAGGACTTTCAGCTGTACTTAGTGGTAGGAAAGGAAAAAGTGCCTCTATCTCATCTTTTTCTGAAGGCAGAATTCTCTTAATAGTGTTTTAATACTCTGAAAAACCCATATGAAATGATTATCTGATTTTATTAAGTTCATCTGGGACTTCAGAAATGCCCCGGGTTTATTATCATGAACTAAAACAAATATTTAATCATCTAACATTATATAATTATCTAATCAACACAATTGGATAATGGTGGAGAGGGCTTTAGTGCTTGCTCTATCTATCCTAGTGATGGTGCGTGGAGACCTAGTAATCTCTGAGACAGCTGTGTCTCCTTTGTGACTAGCCTGCTTACCTAACCACTCTGTGATGTTTCGTAGAAATTTTCCCCATCTCATTTTCATCCCACTTTAGACGAGTTCAGAAGAAATATACTTTTTTAGAGCAGAAAGGAATAAGCTAAGAATAAAGAAAACCATTGATGACTCACAGGAAAGAATAAAAGGAAGCAAGAAAAATAGAGGGTATTTTATTCATCATTTGCATCTTTTTTCACTTCATACCCAATTTGTAGTTCAACTCTACATGAATCCCTGTGATAAAAGTTTGGCTCAAAGTTCCATTTACTCCAGATAATATATGTAATTAAAAGGCATTTGAACCATAAAAAAACGAAATGCTTTATAAGAGGAGGCATCCCCAAACATACTAAGTATAAGCTCGTACTGCTCACTGCACGGCAGGCCAATAATCAAGAGATGAGTTGTTGGGGCAAGGAATAACGACTTTATTCAGAAAGCCAACTAACCAAGAAGGCAGTGGGCTCGTGCCCTAAAGAACCATCTTGACTGACTTAGAATGCAGGCTCCTTTTATACTAAAAGGGGAGGGAGTAAAATCAAACACTTCCTGGTTCCCATCAGCCTCTGGAGGGGATGAGTTAATTTCTTCCTCCCTGCAGTCATTCACAGGTGGGCCTGGTCAGGATGTTTCCTGTGAGCTAAACAAAGGTAATGCTCATTACCTGGGAAGCAGGGTTCCCAAAGACGGGCCATCATGTATATTTTAAGCTTATAGGCAACATCCCTTTAGTGATTAACTTGTAATAGAATACAAAAGGTCCTTCCCTATTATTATTCCCTATACAATACAAGCACTTTTGAAGCAGGCACCATACGACTGTGCCCCCTACTTCCTTTCTACACCACAGTCATCTGTTGAGCTTGTCACTCCCCTTCATTCAGTGAATATTTTGCTACTGGGTCACTGTCTACCACTCACCCTGGCATCAGTATTGGTGACTCTGTTCCTTACTTGCCTTTACAATGACTTTTCTTCACCTCAACAATCTATGCCCACAGCCATCCCAAGCTGTACCATACCAATAAAGGGCACTGTGTCATTACTTCTGACCACTACCACTTATCTTTGAAGCTAACCTACTTACTTTTGTACCCCAACTAAAAACACTTTTACTCCCATTGAAGTCCTCAATTCATTGACCCTACTAATTTTTATCACCACCACTACCTTCATATCCCCATCCCTCTCCTTACATAGTTTGGATTCCTGGGTCTTTCACAATATTCACAAACCAGAATGCATCCTCTCTGACCTCCTCTCCATGGGACTCAGTGATGAAACCACAACTCTAGTTAAGAGCATGAGCTCTCATATCCAGACCGATGTGACCAAGTTCAAAACTAGGGTTTACCATTGACTAGCTATGTCATTTTTGGTCAGTTGCATAATGTCTCTGGTCCTCAGTCTCCTAATTCATAAAATGAGGATTATGGAGTCATTGTGAGAATTATATAAACTAACACCTAGAAAGAATTTAGAACATTTCCAGGCCATAACTAAGTTAAAAATACTGCTGTGATTAAATCCGACTCCTTCTTCTGTAAGCTCTTCCTCAGCAAGTGATGTGGCTTGGCTGAACATACCTCACTGTCCTGACCACACTTGGCCTCAAAAAGGCCCTCAGCACCACTCAATCATTCTACATTTCCCTTGTAAATTTGCCTTTCTATGCTGAGATGATCCTTCACACTTCCTACTCAAAATTGTAAAACTACTTCCTATTCTTTATTCTCAGTTGTTGATTTTATTTCACTGAAAAAGTAGAGAATGTAGAAACAATGAGTACGACTCCCTCTTCCCATCAACAAAAATTCTATTAATCTCTTACACTGGACCCATATTCTTTGTTATCCTTGCTGCTACAATGAATGAAAGGTCCTGATCTTCACTTGTGCACTGGATCTCATTCCCTTCCACTCACTCAAATATTTTGTTCCTAAAATAGTTTCCTTTTTTTCCTGGCATCATCAATTTTCTCTTAATGGCTCATTCCAATCATCTCACAAGCATGTCATAATATCTCCACTAGAAGTCCCCCTGCTCCCATGCTAATCCCAAATTATCACTCTTTTCCTCCTACTTTCCTTTATTGAGAAAATTATGTTACTATCCTCACCTCTCAGTTATCTTTAATCCATTCTAATCAGATTTTTGTCCCCACAACTCACCTGGAACCACTTTTCCCAAAGGTGCCAGTGACCTCTGAATTGAGAAACCTAATGGACAATTCCTTTCCTACTAAATTTATTGGCAGTATTTGACACAGTGGATTACTTCCGCTTTCTTTATCCTTCACTTGAAGGGAAGAGGACAGAGGAACTGGAGAGGATGCAGCACTCTTCCAGTTTTACTTCTACCTCCCTTCTCAGTCTCCTTTGCTGGCTCTATCACTCCTCTTTCACCTGACCTCTTCACAAGATAAAACACAAGTTCTCAGCTCCTGTTAATCTTTCTGTTTTCCACATTCACGGTATAAGTAATCTCACCCAGTCATGAGGCTCTAGATAGCATGCACAGGAGCAGAACACATCCTAAATTTATCTTTCCTTCCCTGAGTTCCTTTGTTGAATTTCCCACTGGGATGGAAGATTTCCACTTAGATGACTAATTGGAATTTTATACTTAACATGTCCGAAAACAGATTCTTGATTCCCTCAATTTATTTCCACTAACCTGACTCTCTTACCTATCTAAATTTATGTCAGAATCCAGTTGATGGTACAGAAACACTTCAACATTGCCCATCTTTTCACTTTCCCTTACCCCACCATGCCAAACCATGAGCAAATCCTGTCTGCTCCAACTTCAATATACATCCAAAATCTCACCAATTTTCAATGTCTCTAGCACCCACATCCTAACCCAAGACATAATTACCACCATAATTGCGTGGAATAATTAGAGAAGCTTCTGAACTGTTCTTATTACTTCTGCCCTTGCCTCCTCACAGTCTATTCTTCATATGGCCCTTAAAGTGATCAATTGATGTAAATCTCAGATCATATGACAATTCCCTAAAAGCCCCCATGGTCTCCATGAAATAAAATACAAAATACCTGCCAGGAATGGATTTGATCTGGTGTTTGTGCACTTTGACACTCATTTCCTCCTGCTCTGCTCACTCTGATTTAGATACTCTGGCCTTCTATTGGCTCCATCAGTACACACACTGTTTCTGCCTTAAGCCTTTGTGTTTACTGTTCTAACTCCCAACATGTTCTTGTCCTAGATCTTCCCTTAGTTCCTTCACTTGCTTAATTTAGGTCTGTCCTCAATTACCTCCTGAAAAAGCACTTTCCAGGCCGCTCTATCAAAGAGAACTCCTCTGTTATGCTCCATCTGGTTAGTGACTTTACCTGTCTAGTTTCATCACTATATTTCTTGAAGGGTTTCTGGTACATAAAAGGCAATAAAATATTTACAGAATGAATAACTGAATACATCAAAGAAGGGTAGGGAGATGGGAGTGTTCCCATTCTCTAGGACTGTTAAAACGTGATTGTGTGGCTTGTAAAATGATACCTCAAAAATATAGTTACAAAGTGTGTAGATATTGGTGAACAATCATTGTTAGATAATTAGGGTTTTTAAGAGAAATGTGATGAACTGTGAGAGACAGGAAAGTATCATGTCAGTGAACATGGACAAAATGGAAGCACAATATCTGTAAAAGTTTTTATTAAAATTACTAAATCCTAAAGTACTCAAAAATACTATGGAGTCTAACTCAACCTTGGATGAAACATATTTAGAAAGGCATTTCTTTTTTTTAAATTTTTATTTTATATCGGAGTATAGTTGATTTACAATGTTTTGTTAGTTTCAGGTGTAGAAAGGCATTTCTAATCCTTTAATAATACACCCATGAAATGGAGTGACATTTTAAAACAGTGTAGAATTTCTAAATAAGTAGAAAATAATATTTGCTACATGTGTATTCACATACATTTTTAAAGATAGTTAACTAAAATTTGGGGATACCATGGGCAGGCCCAATAAGTTATTCAAAAGCATAATGTTACAGTGGTAAAGTTATCAAGCTTTGGAATGCAATAACAAATTTTTTTTAAAAATTCAAAGAAGAATTAGAAATTTTAGTTGTATTTCACAGACATTATATCAGCCTATGAGAAATATTTTTAATAAATTCAAGATTCACAAGAAGACATGACAAAAGGGAAATTAAGGTGATAACTATTTCATCTAGTCCAGGGGTGGCAGTATTGCCTTACTTGTTATCAAGCTATATTTTCTATATTGCTCTTTATCAAGAACTCTATTCAAGTTCTTCGAAATCTGATATAATTCTCCCCTTAGGAGGTCTCAGCTTCCTTATCATTTCTCGTCCCAATACATATGAACCAAAGCAAAGGAACATATAAAAAATGGTTAAGAAATTGATGTAATAATCTAGTGCAACTGAGCATAACATTTCTAATATTCAGAGGATGGAGACAGTGTCTATTTTAAATACATGTAATAAAGAGATTTTAAGTGAGCAATGTTGTACTGAAAAGAGAAATGAAAAACTTTAAGATAAAAGAAACACAGATACCCACAATCAACATACACTTGATGGTTTCATAAAGGACACTTGAAAAAAGGGTTTCTATAGTTATTGATTAAACCACTTATATTTGATTTTTAAATAGCTTTATTGAAATATAATAGAAAAACAATAAACTACACATAAAGTATACAATTTGATAACGGCATATATATATGTGTGTGTATATATATATGAAATCATCACCACAATCAATGTAATAAGCATTTCAATCACTCCAAAAAATTACCTTGTGCATCTTAATAATTCCTTCCTTTTACTCATGCCTGTCCCATTCCTTAACTCCAGCTAATCACTGATCTGCTTTCTGTTATTATTTAGAAATTTATATAAATGGTATGGTATAAGAGTGTTACAAATTATGTAATTTTGACAAATACAAAACTTAAAATCTAAGTCATCGCTCTAGATCCCTCACACACAAGCATGTCTGCGTGTGTACACAGATACGTATGTGTGGATATGTATACATATATTTCATTTAGGGTATTTTCAGAATTTATTTCCTAGATACAACTAAACCTGTGTGTAAAGTTGTGAACTCTGCCCAAAATATTTCCTACAGTTTTCTAATTCGGATTTTAATTCCATGGTCCTTCTCATATTTGAAACGTGCACTCTAATGTCATCATTGCGTTGATTACAGTTTTCATTCTGGATCAATGTGTACTCCGATATACCTAAGATTTCTCTTCTGACTTAAGTTAAAATTAGACTCATATTCTGTGTAGTTTTTCTTTCCTGTGGATTCTCTGATGAACATCAAGTTTTGAGATCTGAGTGAAACCCTCCCCATATTTATTATGTTTGTAGGCTCTCTCCCCAGTGTGATTCTCTGATGGACTCTGAGATATATGCTAAGGCTAAAGCCTTTACCACACTATTCAGATTTAAATGATCTCTCTGTGGTGTGGACTCTGATGAGAACAAAGGTCTGTGTTGAGACTGAAGCCTTTATCACACTCTCCTCATGTGGACTCTCTGGTGAATATGAAATTTGGGATGCTCCTACTGAAATCTATACCATGCTGTTTACATTTATAGGGCTTCTCTCCCATATGGATTCTCTGATGAACGTGGAGTTCAGAACCCCTACTAAAGTCCTTGACACAAGCCCTGCATTAGTAAGGTCTCTGTCCTGTGTGCTCTCTTTGATGGATACACAGATCTGAGCCTACACAGATCTGAGCCTCCAGGGAAGCTTTTACCACACTGTTGACATTTATATGGTTTCTGTCCTTCATGGACTCTCAGGTGAATGAGGGGTTTTGAACTTGCAATGAAGCCTTTGCCACACTCATCACACTATATGGCCTCTCTCCTGTGTGCCTAGATCTGAACTTGTAGTGAAGTCCTCACCACACTCATTACATTTATAGGGCTTTCCTCCTGTATGGATTCTCTGACGAACGTGAAGATGTGTACAATCACTGCATCCCTTACCACACACATAACATAAGTTTTCTCCCCTGTGCGGGTCATGTTATGTAGATTTAGTTTTGATCTTCCACTGAAGTCTTTTCCACAGTCATTACATCTATGAGATTTCTCTCTCATGTTTTCTCTGTGATCATTATGTTGATATAAACTCAAACTGAAGGCATTACCACACTGAATACTTTAACACTGTGCATCAACTATGTGGGTTTTCTCATTTCTTTCAAAATCTGAACTTTTCTTAAGGAAGTGTTCGGTACCCCTTTTCACTTTTCCAAGGGTCTTCTTATACCTACAAATGACAAACTGTGTTTTCCAAGGGTAAGTGGTCTTACACTCACCACACACAGGGGTGTTGGTCCAAAGGCTCACCCACATGGTTACTTGGGCCTATTATGTCAAACAATGGAGAGGTTTGTTCTATGTTAGATGCAAGATGAACCTTGAACTTCTTTGAATCAAGTACCATGGAAGGGTTTTTCCTTCATGGTACTTTATCCCTGAGGTTTTCTTGGGTCAGAAAATGACCTCTGCTTCCTTTAGAATTTTGGCTGTCACTCACAAAAGAACCATGGTAAGGTACTTGCCTTGTGATTTTCCAAGGTAAAAGTTCTTGATTTTCTAAGTTTGAGGCAACATCCTGTTGGCAAGTCTCCACAGAGTTCTCACTTTTGGATACCTTAGTTGACATTCTTTAAGAATAAAAAGGATTAAGTGATGAGAATAAGCAAATATTTTGTTTGAAGTTTATAAGATTTCTGCAAAAAAAAAATGCTCATCCTCAAGTGTTTCTGGCCACAGGTGGTTCCCTTTCATAACTTTTACGTCCTCTGGCTCTATGTATCTCAAGAAAGTAAGTTACAAATACTAGAATCCTTGTTGCAAGAACTGAGAATGAAGTGCAAACATAGCACAATTAAAAATATTAAGTCCAATCAGTGAGATACGAATTAAGAGCTAAGGTCAAAATAATCACAGAAAGATTTTTCACAAGAGATAATGTGCTTCTGTACCTATGAGTCTTCAATCTCTTCTTGCTGAACAAATTATTAATCCATTAAACTGCTTCCAATTGATTTCCTCAGTTTATTAAGGTCAATTTTCCCTTAATTTTAATTACATACCTACCGTTTGCCAAACAGCATGCTAAGTAGGTATCCAGGATACAAAGATGAAAGGGGTGAAGTCCTCTGTCGAAAGATCTTACAATGGATGGAAAGAGACAAAATAAGCATGGCACTATAGTCTAATAAAATGTAAACCTAAAACAATGTTTAGCTCTGCAAAAGGACACCATACCTAGAATGAGCAGCTCAGAGGAAAAGATTCTAGGAGATATTGTCTGAAATAAACTTGGGAACATGAACAAGAGTTAGCAAGTCAAAGGGTAGAAAAACCACTCTTGCACACACTTTGGCATAGAAGGCAGAGAGTATGGCCTGTTTCATAAGCTTCAGAAACTTCCTAAATTACTGGATTATAGAATTTTAAAAAGGTAGTGATAATGGGGAGAAATGGGACCTGGGAGTATAGACATAAAGAGATGGGAGGGAGGGAGATGCAAGAGGGAAGAGATATGGGAACATATGTATATGTATAACTGATTCACTTTGTTATAAAGCAGAAACTAACACACCATTGTAAAGCAATTATACTCCAATAAAGATGTTTAAAAAAGAGATGAGATCTAAAAGATAAAAGGATTAGTGTTATACAGGATAAGAAAAAATCATGCTAGTTATATGTGAGGAAAAAATAGAATAACTTTAGACGTTAAGAGTTTAAAAAATGGGAGGTAGGGAGTGGCAATGATGGAGGAGTAGGAAGACCCTGAGCTCACCTCCTCCCACAGGCACATCAAAATTACAACTATTTACCAAGCAACTGTCTAAGACAACAACCTGAAGACCAGCAGAAAAGATTTTCCAGAACTAAAGATATAAAGAAAGAGCCACAGTAAGCCAGATATGAGGTGTGGAGCTGCAGTGCAGTCAAGACCCACATCCCCAGGTGGATGAACCACAAATGGGAGGATAATTACAATTGCAGAGGTTCTTCCTGAGGAATGAGGGGTCTGAGCCCCACAGTGGGCTCCCCAGTTCAGGGGTCATGCATGGGAAGATGAGGCCCTGGAATGTCTGTCTTTGAAGGCCAATGGGACTTGAGTACAAGAGACCCAGAGGGCTGTAGGAAATAGAGACTCCATTCTTAAAGGGTAAACACAATTCTCACATACTCCAGGTCCCAACACAGTGACACTAATTTGAAAGGATCCTGGGTCCAACCCAAGTGCTGATCTTGGAGAGCCTCCCAGAGAGACAGGAGGAAACTGGAACTCACCCTGGAAGCACAGACACTGGTGACAGCTCTTTTGGGGAGTTCATGCTACCACGAGGACACTGGTGTTGGCAAGTGTCACTTTGGAGTCCTTACTCTAGCCTATTAGTGCCTGAAGCACACCCGCCTACTAGCTGTTTGGTACTAGTCCTGGGAACCCCGAGGCAAAGCAGCCAGCTGCATGGGGAACCAACTCCACATGCCAATGGGCTAGCACCAGTCCATGACTTCCCCAACACTCCCTACCCGGACAAGCCACCCTGTGATATGGCACCACCCACCAGCAGGTTGGCATCAGCCCCAGGAACCCCCAGGCTTTCAGCCAGCTGCAATGGGACATGGCCCATTTTAATTAAGCTTAGAAGACAATTGTGGTAAAATCATCTATATCCACAATAAGTAGTAAAGGTATACACAAAATAAAAAGATGTAACATATGATGTCAAAAACATAAAACATGTAAATATGGAAGAGAGTAAAAATGTAGGGTTGTTAGAATGGATTTGAACTTAAAAGATCATCAACATATATATATAAATTATATATTATTATATTATATATTATATAAGATATTATATGTAATTATATATAATTACATATAATACATAATATATATAATATGAAAATATATAATTTATGTATAAATATATATTACATACTTATATTAATATATAAATTAATCAATATAGTAATATATAAATTAATATATTGTTAATGTATTAAAATTAATATACCATATATTATCTATAAAATAAAAATAAATATATAAATATATTTATATAAATATTAAATATTATATGAATATAATATTAAAAATATTTAAAATTATTTAATATATTTCTAATTTATATTTAATATATTTATAATATTTACTAATAAATTATTTATAATTGAATATGTAATATAATCAAATATTTATAATATTTAATTATAAATTATATTTAATTATAATATTTAATATTATATTTTATTTACATTTATTTATTTATATTTATTGAATTTTATATTTATAATTTTTAATATATTTATAATTTATATTTAAATTTATATTTAATTTCAAAATGTTTGCATATTTATTATTTATATAAATATATAAAATATTTAATATATAACATATTTATATAAATATATGATTTATATATTTTATATATATTATATATAATATACTTAAATATTATTTATATTTTTATAAATATATAATTTATATAATATATATAAACATATTTAATATTTATATTTACTGTATTATTATATATTATATATTTATTATTATGTATATGTTTAGTTATAATAAATATATTTAATTTTAGAATATATAATATGTAATTATATGATTATATATTTTAAAATTATAATTATATAATTATAAGTATAATATAATTATATATAATTATACTATAAATAATCAAATGCATTATATTATATTAATTATATTTATAAATATATAAATTATATTTAATCATATATGATAAGCATTTTTAATTATATGTAATTATGTTTAATTACACATTATATTTAATATATTTATAATATACATAAATATTTATAAAAATATAATAAATATTATTATATATAACATATACTTATAATTATACATTATATAAATATATATTTATATGTATTATATAAATATATATGTTTATATACATTATATAAATATATATTTAAATTAAGTATATAAATATATATTCATATATATTTATGTATATAAATGTTTATATAAATATGTAATTTATATATTATATATATAAAGTATATGTGTATTAAATATAAACATATAGCTATAAATATATATCTATATATATCAATTATATATATAATTAAATATTATCTAGAAAGCTATAAATAAGCCTCATGGTAACCAAACCAAATGTCTATAAAGGATACACACACAAAAAAGAATACAAACATAACACTAAAGATAGTAGTTAAGTCACAAGGAAAGATAGCAAAAGAAGAAGAAAGATACAAAAATGAACTACAAAAGCAAGCTGAAAACAATTAACAATATGAGAATAAGTACATACCTGTCAATAATTAGTTTAAATGTGAATGGACCAAATGCTCCAATCGAAAACACACTGAGTGTGGTTCCTAGGAGAAATGGCTGATCATAGGGCTGGTCAGGGAAAATACAACAGGAACCTTGAACATCTTGTAGGACCAGAAATTAAGAAAGCACTCCCTGAAAAAAAAGGGGTGGAAAGAGCTGGGCGATGCCAAAAGGACACAAGACCCAACCTGAAAGTGATCTCTGTGGTCAAACTGGGACAATTTGAGTGAGAAAACAAGTACTGTATTATAATCCAATCTTACTCACAAATTGAGTTAGAAAATAAGTTTATTGGATTATAACTTTGTAAAATGAAAGTTTTGAGCATGAGTTCACTCCCCTTGAATGTAGGAGGGACTTGGACTCATGCCCAAAGAATAACGTATGGAAGGGGAAAAAACAGTAACGTTACAGTGGGGAAACCTGACAGACACCCTCTGATATCATGTGATGGGAAGGGTACTTCACCTCTGCTATCTTTTCTGCATTAACCCAGACCCTCTGTCTAATCATGAGAAAAGAGCAGACAAAGCAAACTGAGGGGCATTCTACAAAATACTTGACCAGTGCTCTTTAAAACTGTCAAGATCATGGTAAACAAGAAAAAGCTGAGAAACTAGGAAATGAAGAAGACATGATGATTAAATGCAATGTACTTTCCTGTGTTGGATCCTGGAACAGAAAAAGGACATTAGTAGAAAAACTGGTAAAATCTGAATATAGTCTGCCATTTCGTTAATAGTTATATACCAATGTTCATTCCTTAAATTTTGACAAATATTCCATGGATATCTGAGGTGGCAACATTAGGGGAGACTGGATAAAAGATGTTCAGGAGCTCTGTACTATTTTTGCAACTTATCTAAATTTACCCAAAATAAAACATTAATTAGTAAAAAAAAAAAAAACACACACTGAGTGGCTGAATGGATAAAAAACCAAGACCCATATATATGCTGCCTACAAGAGACTCACTTCATATCTAGAGACACACACAGATGGAAAATGAGGGTATAGAAGAAGGTATTCCATGTAAATGAAAATGAAAAGAAAGCTGGAGTAGCAATACTTAAATCAGACAAAAGAGACTTTAAACAAGGACTATAAAAAGAGACAGAGAAGGACATTAGATTATGATAAATTGATCAATCCAACAAGAAGACATAACAGTTGTAAATATATATGCACCCAACATAAGAGCACCGAAATACATAAAGCAAATATTAACAAACATAAATGGAAAAATTGACAGAAACATAATAGGAATAAGGGACTTTTAACACCCCACTTACATCAATAGATATATGACCCAGACAGAAAATCAATAAGGAAACACTGGCCTTAAATAACACATTAGACCAGATGGACTTATATATATATATATATAGAGAGAGAGAGAGACAGAGACAGACACAGAGACAGAGAGAGAGAGAGAGACAGAGACAGAACACTCTACCCCAAACAGCAGAATACACATTCTTTTTAAGTGCATATAGAACATTCTCCAGGATAGATCTTATGCTAGGCCACAAAACAAGTCTCAGTAAATTTAATATTGAAATAATATCAAGCATCTTTTCTAACCATAACACTATGAGACTAGAAATCAACTATAAGAAAAAAAAACTGCATGAAACACAAACAAGTGGAGGCTAAACAATATGCTACTAAGCAACCAGTGGGTCACTGAGGAAAATCAAAGAGGAGATTAAAAAATACCTGGAGACTAATGAAAATGGAAACATGAAACAGTATGGTACTTGCACAAAAACAGACACATATATCAATGGAATAGAATAGGCAGCCCAGAAATAAACCCACAGACATATGGTCAATTAATCTACAATAAAGGAAACAAGAACATAAAATGGGGAAAAGACAGCCTCTTTAATAAATGGTACTGGGAAAACCAGAAAGCTACATGGCAAAAGAATAAAACTGGATTACTTTTCACACCATATACAAAAATAAACTCAAAATGGATTAGAGACTGAAATGTAAGTCATGAACCATGAAACTCCTAGAATACAATATGGGCAACACACTCTTTGACATCAGTCATAGCAATATGTAATTTTTTGATCTGTCTCTTCATTCAAGGGAAACAAAAGCAAAAATAAACAAATGGGACTCATCAAACTATAAGTCTTTTGCACAGCAAAGGAAACTATCAACAAAACAATAAAGTCACCTACTGAATAAGAGGTGCAAATGATATATCTGATATGGGGTTAGTATCCAAAATATAAAAAGAACTCATACAACTCAGCAACAAAAACAAAAAAAAAATCCAATTTGAAGTGGGCAGAGGACCGTAATAGACATTTTTTCCAAAGAAGACATATAGATGACCAACAGACACATGAAAAAATGCTCAACATTACTAATCATCAGGGAAATGAAAATCAAAACCACAATGAGATATCAACTCACACCTGTTAGAATGGCTACTGTAAAAAAGATAAACAAGTGTTAGTGAGGATGGGAAGAAAAGAGAACCCTCATGTACTGTTGGTGAAAATATAAACTGGTGCAGCCACTGTGGAAAACAGTATGGAGGCTCCTCAAAAAATTAAGAAAAGAACTATCATATGGTCCAACAAGTTTATTTCTGGGTACTTACCTAAAAAAACCCTAAAAATGCTAATTTGAAAGCATTTGAAAGCTAAACGGACCCCTGTTTTCATTGCACAACATGATGAATATAATTAACAGTTTTATGTTATATATGAAAGTTGTTGAGAGTAAATCCTATGAGTTCTCATCACAAGGAAAACTATTTAAAAATTTTTTCTTTTACTTTGTATTTACATTAGATGACGCATGCTCAATAAACTTATTGTGATAATCATTTCTTGAAGTATGTAAGTCAAATCATTGTGCTGTACACCTTAAATTTACACAGTGCTGTATGTCAATGATATCTCAATAAAACTGGAAGAAAGAAAGTTTAAAAGATAAGAAAAAGTAATAAATTAAGAGATTTCCCATCTGAGGACATGTGTTTACTCTGTGAAATATCAGGTAAGACAATCTGCTGACAGCGAGGTTTCAGAGTTAAGAGATATTCCCCTTTCAAATGTCTCGCATACACAGCCTATATATATCTTACTACCACAGCAATAGTATCAAGTCTTTTCAAATCCTTATGATTTGAATCTTCTGGATATGCTGATGCATAGCCCAGTATTTATGAATGCAGCCCCCATAGCCAGACTGCCTAGGTTAGAATCCTAGTTCTACCACTTACTGGCCATTTACATTAAATATCTTAACTTCTCTAATCTACTAATAACCTCACAAAGTACATGGATTTAAAAGAAAGCATATTTATTATGATCAGTGAAAATTTTTAAAAAATAATGTGTGGTCAAGTAAGATTGTAACTGCAATAATAAAGACATGAGTGGTTACTTTAGACTGAAGAAGTCAAATATTTCATGGGGAAAATAGAATCTGAATTCAACTTTAATATGATAAAGACCAGGACAGCTAACAACAGGCCGAAACATAAGTAAGTGTGTCTACAGAAGACATCACATAAATAAGTGTGGCTGGTGAAAATGGAAAAGGGCTAGATTATGAAAGGCCAGGTTATGAAGCGTCCTGAAACTACAAAGAGTGTTTAGGTGCCATGCCAAGCTCCTGTAGGTTTTTATCAGATGAAAGATAAAACTTGCAACCTCTATATATGATGGACCAAAAGAAAGATTAATGTTAGGAAACTTATCTAGCAATTATAGTTAATTCAGGATCAACTGGGATGCAGACAGGAGGTCCATGAGGGATGGGTAACCTGCAGCTCTGTCCTGAGACACCTCTTCTCTCCTTATCTCACCCAGCATCAGTAGTACCCTGGCTATAAATGCCATCTATATGATAAGGACTTACACATTTATCCCCAGGTCTGCTCCCTTCCTCAACTCTGATTCTTATCCTTGACTGTCTGCCTGACATATCCATTTGGATGCACAATAGACATCTCAAACTTAATATGACCTGGACAGAATTTTTGACTTTCAGCCCATCCCCACAAATATGTTCTTATGTTCTTCCTCATTTCTGTAAATGTCACTACCATTTTCTCAAGCAATTACTCAAGCCAAAACCTTAGAGGTTCTTCTCCCTAGCTTACCTCTCACATTTACGTAATCAAGGATTCTGATCAACTTGCCTAATCCCTGCCCTGTTACAGATCACATCTATTTCTCTACATCTTCATTTATATTGCTGTTACCCTGGCCACCATCATGTTTCACCTAGACTACTGCAAAAAAAAAGAGCTTCCCTATAATCCAGATGTTTCCTTCCTATATAAATCCTCAAATGGACTCCCATAGCTCTACACAATCTGCTCCCTGTCTCTCTGACCTCCTTTCTTACCACTATTCCTGTCACTCATTATATTTCAGCCATACCTGTCTTCCCAGGACACCCAGGTTTGTTCCTGCCTTAGGATATGAAATGTTCTTAAACCAGTTTTTGAAAGACTGGCCCTGTCATTCATGTTTCAGTTTGAGAGACACCACCTGAAAAGGCCCTCCCTGTCCACTCAATCTAGTCACCCACCCTGGTCACTTTCTCATAGGACCCTGGTTTGTTTTTTACCAAAGCAGTCTCACTATGTCATGTTCTGTTTGCTTGTCTCCTCCTTCCCCTCAGGCCCCACGTCCCCACCTCAGAAGTCAGCTCCATGAGACAAGGCACCTTTTAAGTCTAATTCTCTGTTGCATCCCTAGGTCCAGAAAGCAGTGCCTGATACATGGTAGGCATTCACTAGACATTTATTTGAAAAAATGAATGGAAATAGTATTTGATAAAGATAGGATATCAAATTGGGGAAGAAAAGATGGATTGGATGATAATCGAGATAAGTTGTAAAGGATACAATAAGAAAAATCTGAAGACTACTAGGGAAACTCTTCCTAGACAAACCCTTACCAGATCCCTATAAATTCCCTCTATCCTCAGATAACCTGTGATTTCTCCTGACCAAGAAGAGGCAAATCTACATTCTAAAACCATTCTTCTGAAAAACGGTTATGAGAAGGTTTCAGGGAGTGGTCGAATAGGGAAGTTCCTCATATCAATTCTTAAAAGATGAAGACAATTTATCTGGGGGGAAAAGAGATTAGAAACATCCTATGTCTTGGGGGCCAAATGGACTTGAAACCTTTGAGCTCTGAGACAAAAGCCAGCTGAGTGAAACACCATGAAGACCTATGATTTTGATAATTGAGGAAGCAAAGACCTTTCCATAATAAGACTTTCACTGACAAAAGAAGGCTGTCCTCTCCCACTAAGACCAGATTCCTATAGTTCTCCACATCACTTCTCTGTACAGGGTCCTCTGTGGAAAGCCCAGTTGGTACCACTGCTCCTTGGGGAAATCCACAGCAACATTCCCAAATGTCACTGGCTCCTAAAATACAAGCATATATATTCTTTATTAACTACCCAGAACAGTGTCTCTGAGATAAAGAGTGAAGATGATGGTCACAGGAAAAATGGAGAAGATGTACAGAAAGTATTTTTGACAATGTTCAGACTTCGGAGTTATCCAAAACAGAAACCATCAAAGAGAAATTCCAATTCTTTATAAATTCACTATTTCATCCATATGTCTTTCTTCCTGTATTAGAAGAAAAGTTGTCTTTCCCTTTATCCTCTCATCCTATGTTCTCAGATGTTTTCTCCTCTGATACTCTCTAGGCATTTACTCTCACCATTATCCCCCATTTTTTTTTTTTTTTTTGGTCAGTCTTCAAACTACTCCTTTTTGAAAATTCATCCTCAGCTTATAAACAAAAACATTTGAACCTTTCTATTCCTAATGGTTTCTATTTTGTTGTTAGAAAAAAAATAGAGCCCTTTGGAAAACAATTTAGGAATATAATGACACAAACAATGTTGATGGGCCATTATTTAATAGGCACTATAAAAAGATTGAGAGATGCAGATAAATGGTGAATAGGGAGTTTGAGAGGGAAAATCAAGTAAATATACTATTAAGAGTAGAAGCCCTTATATACTTCTGCAGAAGCAGACAGGGCTGTCAGGGACTTGCCAGTTTTTGAGGCGATACATGGAGTTGGAAGAATAAGGCAAAGCCCCCAGGGCTCTTTTTCCCAAGTTGAGAAGGGAAAGGGCAGACCCCAGGCCTCTAACAAAGAGCTCAAGGCTGTCCTGGGTAGGTTCTCCCCATCTCCTAGGCCAGGGTCTCCACTATTAAAAAGGGTACAGAGAATGTGACACTAAATGCTTTACTGCAGCCTTGAAGTGAAGACAAATGCCCCAAATAATTTTGGAATAGTGTCTATGAGACTCTATCTGTACTAATTGCAGCAGATAGGAGGTCTGGATATAACCAGCAACGTTGAGATGTTTATAAACAAGATTTTTTTTAAAAGCAAGTACTTGATGATTATGCACAGACATGACAGTGATAAAGGAAAGGGGTAAAGCATGAAAAAATAATCAAAGGAAGAATTTATTCTGGGAGAAACACGATCCAAGGAACATGAGAAATCTTCCATAAATGCTTGTGCTACAGAAGAATTCAAAAAGGGCATGAACAAACAAACAAATGACAAAATGATTAAAAAAATGAGATGAAAAGGCTATGAAACAGTCTAAGAATTAAAATCTACCATAGAGTTAATAAATGTATTAGAAAAAAAAGAATAGAGTAGCAATGGCTGAAAATATTAGAATTAAAGAAAACTCTAAAATAATCATAGTTAATGCAAATAAGAAAGAGAGAGATCAACACAATAGAGTTAAATAGTGTCCTTGAAGTAGAGAATTAACCAAATGAAACAGAAAAAAAAATTAGAAATGTGATGGAGGAACATTTCCTCTAGCTGAAGGACAAATGGTATCTGCTGAGCTTTTGTGATTAGATAGACTCCACAACAAAATGGAAAGGACGGAGGAAAGAACCAGTGAACTCAAAAACAGAACAACACTGAACAACAGAAAGAACATACACTGAAAAAAAGAATAAACAGGGACCTTTGGGACTATATCCTGAGACATAAACCAAACCTCAACAAACTTAAAATAATTAAAATCACAGAGAGTATGTTTCCTAACTGCAATGGATTCAAACTAGAAATCAATAGGAAAAAGATCACAGGAACATTTCCAAACACTTGGAAATTAAACAACTCCCGTCTAGATAATCCATGAGTCAAAGAGGAAGTGTCACAGGAAACAAAACAAAACAAAACAAAAATAAATAAATAAATGAAACACATAAAAGTAAATGAAAATACAGCATATAAAAATGTGTGGAATACAACTAAATCAGTGCTGAGAGGGAAATTTACAGCACTAAAGATGAAGTCTCAGATAAAAAGAAATCTAAGCTTTGCACTCAGGAAAAAAAAAAAAAAGAAGAGCAAAATAAACCCAAAGCAAGCAGAAAATAATAAAGATAAAAGTGGAACTTAATGGAATTGTAAATAGAAAAACAATAGAGAAAAATCAATGAAACATCAGGACTTCCCTGGTGGTGCAGTGGTTAAGAAACCACCTGCCAATGCAGGGTCAATGCAGGGTTTGAGCCCTGGTCAGGAAGATCCCACATGCTGCAGAGCAACTAAGCCCGTGTGCCACAACTACTGAGCCCGCACACCTAGACCCCGTGCTCCGCAACAAGTGAAGCCACCACAATGAGAAGTTTGTGCACTGCAACGAAGAGTAGCCCCTGCTCACCACAACTAGAGAAAGCCTGCGCACAGCAACAAAGACCCAATGCAGCCAAAAATTAATAAATTAATTTTAAAAAATCAGTGAAACAAAAAGCTGGTTCTCTGAAAAGACCAGCAAAATTTGTGACTAACGAAAATAAACAGGGAGAAGACACAAGTCACCAATATCAGGAAACCACCAGGGGATATTATCACAGACCCAGAGAATATAAAAATTATATTAAGGGGATACTATGAATGATTCTATAGACATATAAATATGAAAACTAAAATGAAATGGACTAATTCCTCAAAAAACACAGGCTTCCACAACTCATCTATTGTGAAATAGACTATTTAAATCATACTATTGAAATAATTATTAAGAAAACTGAATTCATAATTTTAAAACTCCTGAAAAAGACATGCCCAGGACCAGAAGAACACACTGTCAAATTCTGCCAAATGTTTAAAGACAAATTAACTCCAATTCCACACAATGTTTTGTAGGAAATAGAAAAAGTGATTGCTTCTCAATTCATTTTATGAGACCAGTAATCCTGAAACCAAAATCAGAAAAAGACAGTACCAAAAAGAAAACTACAGACCAACAACCCCTGTATAATAGATGCAAAATCCCTTAGCAAAATATAAGCAAATAGAATTCAACAATATGATAGAAAATTGTGTGGTGTGATCAAGTGAGATTTCTACCACTGATGCAAAGCTTGCTCAATATTCAAAAATTAATCAACGTAATGTACCATATTAACATTTCAAAGAAGAAAAGTCCTAGGGTCATACTCATTAATGAAGAAAAAGCATTTGACAAAATTCTACATTTCTTCATGATTAAAAAAAACTCTCAGAAAATTAGGAACAGAGGGGAGCTTCCACAACTTGATAAAGAACGTCTACCCCAAACCCATAAGGTAACATGATATTTAATGATTAAAGACTGTATGTGCTCCCCCTAAGATTAGGAAAAGACAAGGACACCTACTTCTCACCATTATTATTCAATATAGTACTGGAATTTCTAGCAAGCACATTAAGTCAAAGAAAAAAAAGACATGTAGATTGTAAAGGAAGAACTAAAACTGTCCTTATTTGGAAATAATATGACAGACTATGGTGAAAATCTCGAGGGATCTTCAAAATAATTCAACTAATAAATGAGTTCATCAATAAATCATACAAGATTAACATATAAAATCAGCTGTATTTCTATATACTGTACTTGCAATAAAAACATGAAAAATTAACACCACTAAGAAGGTGAAAAGAAAAACCTACAGAATGGGAGAAAATTTATTTGATAAGGGACTGGTGTCCTGAATACACAAAACACTCTTATACCTCAACAATAAAAAGAAAAATAACACAATTTAAAATTGGGAAAAATATTTGAATAAATATTTATCCAAATAAGATATACAAATGACAAATAAGATATGCAAATGACCAATAAGACAAATGAAAAGGTGGTCAACATCAGAAGTCACTAGAGAAACACAAATCAAAATCACAACAAGATATCACTTTACACCCAAGAGAATGGCTATAACAACAACAACAAAAAAGATGGACAATATCAAGTATGGGTGACAATGTAGAGAAATTGAAACTTTCATTGACTTCTGGTAGGAATATAAAATGATGCAGCTGCCTTGGAAAACAGTTCAGTAGTTCTTCAAAAAGTTAAACATAGAGTTACAACATAGCAATTACACTCCTAGGTATACACCCAAGAGGAATGAAAATATATGTCCACACAGAAAAGTATACATGAATGTTCATAACAGAATTATTTATGACAGCCAAAAAGTGGAATGAATCCAAATGCCCATTAACTGATGAATGGATAAACATTTGTCATAACCTTAGGTGGAATATTATTTGGTAGTAAAATAGAAGTACTGATTCATGCCCCAACATGAAAACATTATGCTAAGTGAAATAAGCCAGTTTTACCTCTTCCTTTCTAATATGGAATCTTTTATTTCTTTTTCATGCATATTATATTGCCTAAAGACTTGGATTTGAATAATTGTGCAGAATAAAATTTTCCATATTTTTATACATGTAACAACAATTCAATTAAAAATTTCAATGTGTATCAAAAACAACCAAAACACCAAGAGAAAAAAAGTTAAAAAGGAAACCATGGAAAATTCAGATAAGAAAATAATCAAATATGGCTGTTAAATAGTAATAAATATAACCAAGAAAATACATTAAAAATTTTAGCATAGAATGGGAATCAAATGGAAATTCTGAAGTGAAAAACATAACTGTAAGTAAGAACAGATGGGTTAAGTAGCATATTGGATGCAGTTAAGGCAAGAAATAGGTCAGTAGAAAATATCCCAATTTGCTCTGAAAGACAAAGAACATAAAAAAATGGATTCAAGCTCACCTTAACAGCAACATTTTAACTTAATCACATATTTAAAGAACATATCTCCAATCCCAGTCACATTCTGAGGTGCTGGAGGTTAGGGCTTCCACATGTGAATTTGAGGCTGAGAGAGACACAGTCCAGCCCATAACAGGAATACAAACGAAACCAAATGAACATAACTGTATGTCAAATAAATAACATATCCACACTGAAGGGGGAAGAAAAATAACTTACCCAAGTACTTTCTGAACCAGTATTGAGACTATATCTTCAGTCTTAAGGTAATAAAAACCGTAAACAAATACTGAACAAATAATGACTTATAGTTAGTAGGTTTGTTCTTCACAGCCATATGGGCTGGAAAACCTACTTTCTGTGTATTCTAGGATTGAGCAAATGAGTAAAATATATTTAGAATAATGAGAGCCAGGTTTCTCACTTTGGAAAATAGAGTTACAAATAGGGCAATAATGAAGACTGCATGGTGTTGAACTGGTATCAGTAGGAATTAACGGTTTTGAATATATAGATGGATATAGATATGTATGTGTGCATGTATGTGAATGTACATATATGTATGCATGTATGTATTTCTGTATATAAATTTTTCCATTGGGAGGGCCTATAAGCAATGACACCCCAGAAGCAATGAGTACGGAGAGCACCCAGATTTGGTTTCTACAATCCATTGTTCCCTTAAAGAACCAAGCCTGCTTGGAGAAATGCTGATTCCAGGGCTGAGACAAGGAAAGAACTAGATGAGCCTAAAACATCCTGTTATGCTAAAAAAAAAAAATGAGGAAACACTAAAAAAAAATGATAGGTATATGTCAAAAGGATACAGTAGCTGGTTTGAATGGACTCCCAAAGCACATATCTGGATAATTTCAGCACCAAAATCAATAATGATAGTAACAGATTCTAACCCATTGAATAAAATAAAGATCCATTAGTTCATTCTGATATAAATAAGTGTATAATTGAAGTAGAAGGGGAAACTCTTCCTTATAGAGAAAACAATAATAAATGTAGAAAGAATAATCTAGTCATAAAGTCTCTATTACGCAGCCATAATATTTACCATTGGTTTATGCAGGAATCATCAATGAATGCTATAAGTATTGTATAAAATTTTGATAAATAAGAGATTTACATAGCCTCAAAATATTTCCCATAAAATAATTACTAGCTACAACTGAACACCTTGTGACCATGAACCCTTTTATTGTCTCTGAAAGATTTCCTCACTCTCAAAATGGAAATAATCATCTACTTTTTGCAGTTCCTCTAGGACATATATACAGGAATTGGTAGTGTCTAAAAGTACCTTACAGGCATTATGCTAATGCTAATCATTTTCTCTTTTCTAAAAAGGAGCAAAGATCAGCTAACTCTGAGTAATTACACAGTGTTTCAGGAGAAAAAAATCAACTCACCTGTAACTGGGTCATGGTCTCCTCTGGAGAAAATGCAGAGAAGATGGAGCTGGTGGAGAAGAACAAAAGCATGACTGAGCAGACTAGCCCATTTCAGCCACTCTGGGCTTCGGGAATGAAGTGAACATTTTACTCCACTGAGACCATTAACACTGCTTGCTACCTGAGCCATTGTTTTCCTCGCTTACCCACCCTAAAAGGTCTTTCGCTCCTTTCCCACCCAGGTCTTCTGGAACTGTCACCTCAGGCTTTTGGGTTAAGCTCTCTCCATTGCCTCTCTCTTTCTCCCTCTTTGTGGTTGTGGTACCTCCTCTCAAGTCACCTTTTTTTCTGGGCCAAAAGTTGAGCAAGCAAGCAGACCCAGGAGTTCCAAAGTCTTTCTCTTTTCAAACCCTCTGGGTTCTCCCTTCGATTTGTTGCAAGAGGTCTCAGGCAGAAGGGTTTCCTCTCAGAATGTATTCTTGATGCTTAGGGTGTATCCTCCTTTTCCACTCTCTGGAATCTGTATTTTCCCTTTGTGCAGGGGCTGTGTGTGCAGAGACAACACTGCTTTGGGTGTGCATTTACTCTGAGCACCAAAATTAACTTTCTTTCACTTGCCAAACGACGAGAGTTTAGTTTACAAAATAAAGGATCACAGTTCTGGTGAATCTTGGAAACTAATGGCCTGGCCTGATACACTAGGCCTTGGGCAAATGACCTTGGCAAGAAGGTCCTACCAGGCTCTGGCCGCTGCCAGATCCAACGGAGGCCTTATAGAAGGGCTGGATACTCCTGAGGACAATGCCTATGGTGCTCAAGAAGAGATTCAAGGAATGAAAGTGGCTGGAAAAGTCTTTGCTGTGGACACACAAATTAGTCGGACACATCCTGGCTTCTGGGATCTCAAGATTAATGAGTCAGGTCACAGGACAGTGCAATTCGCCATGTGTTGGGAGTAAAGCTCTTATCGCGCTGTTTTGAAATTAGTTCTTTTATTTGTCTTCCCTGTGAGACTTTTAAGACCTACTGAACGACGCCAACCCACCGCGATCTCAGGACCAATGACAGGTCCCAGGTGGGCCAGAGCTCCGAGAACAGCTCCGCGATTGGCCCAGTGAGCATGCGCAGTGCGCTCGCCTGCGTCACGGAAGATGCGCGCTTACCTGCGGGCGCGCGCTTGAGGGCCCAGTTTTTCGAGTCTTACTGCTCCACCCCGCAACCCCCTCCTTCTAGCCCGACGCCCACAGAGCCTCCTTCTCCTATGACCCCAGCGGCTCCGAGCGCCCGCGCGTCCCAGACCACGTTGCGAGCGAGGTCAGCCGACCTCCTAGAACTCGGACAGGGCGACCGGAAACAGAGAGGCCTGCGCGGAGGCTTGTGGACCACGGTCCCCACAATGCCCTGGGCGTTCTTCCGTTTCCACTGCCTCTCAGCCAGGAGTCCAGCCTTGGGTCTGGGAGTGGGGCTGGTGCTGCGACCTCAGGCACGGGCTGGCGCTGCCCCTTTCATCTCTGAAGTCCTCTTATATTATCCTTTGCCAACCTCGGAAGGGGAAAAATTGGTGTCTGTTGTTTAAGTATATTGCGTGTGCGTTTATGTTCATACTGTTTATATATTTTTTCATATGATTTGTTTTACTATCGGGCTCTTGCTTGCTGTGTTTAAGTGCAGACTGACTTTATATATATATTTATTATATAAGTTTCAGATGTACAGCATTATAACCCGACATCTATATGCACTACAAAGTGATCACCACATGTCTAGTTACCATCCATCACTGTACAGTTGACCCCTTTCACCCATTGCACCCACCTGCCAACTCCCTTCCCCTCTGGTGACCACTCACTTTATATATTTAAGTCTATTTATATCTTTATTTCTTTTTATTTTATGGCTTCAGTAACAAGAAATCCTTTAATTTTACCTGATTAAAATGGTAAAAATTCAATTCTGTTCTTTTTGTTGTTGCTGTTGATTTGAAATACCTCTTTGATGTAAATATTAATTAATTAATTTTTGATAGTTTTAAATATTTTAAAATATTTTTCTCATAAGTCCTGTGCCCTTTTTTGTATATTTTATATAATATATGCTGCTAATGTACAGCTGTAGAAAAATTGAGAATATTCTTAGACAAAACAAAATTCATCATCAACTGTAACAGAGTTGCCTTGTTGACATCTCTTCCCAGTTTTACTTCTCCTGTGATGGAATCTTTCCTCTTGATTACTGATCTGAGAATTCTACATTCTTGCATTATTTGTCTTCTGAGTACAAAGAGTACTCTGGCATGCCCTGCCAAGAAACTGAGGAACTGAGTAGTAATAATTTCAAAACTCTAGCACATATTGGGGAAAAGCACCTTCCCTCAACCCAGTAGTTACTTCTACCCACTGTTCTCAACTAAAAATACTGTATAATTTTTTAAATGTTCATAATGTTGCCAAAAATCTTGGCTCTCTGTGCACTGATGCCGAACAGAAATATGGAGACAGATTTTGGAGGAAAAGAGAGATGGCTTTATTTCTTTGCCAGGCAAAAGGGAAAACAGCAGACTACTGCCTCAAGAACTGTGCCCCACTCTCCTGGGGAATTACAGAGGGTCTTATAGGTGGAACTCGCAGTCTGGGGGTAAGTGATAAGGATCGAAGTGGTGAAGGTCTTCCATTCTTCTTCTTGCATTATTTCAAAACAGTCACTACTGGCATCAGGCAGCCCAGTAATTGGGTCAAGCAGCCCGGTAATTGGGTCTGTTTGTCTCCGGGTTATTGGCCTGCGATCTTCTTTCTGAAATACAAACAGCTACAAGGGGTGATTTGCTATGAGAGAGCTGGGAGAGTAAATACCAGGTGCAGGATGTAAAGTACACAGAATTAAGGGGTGATAGGTACAGGATGTAATTTACACGGAGTTAGGGGGTGACAGGTTAACTTTGTGAAGGAAAAATCTAGTTAGAAACAGTACAGATTAGTAACAGTTAAAATAAAACTAAGATTGATTAACGTTTTCAGGCCCGTTTATATTTCTTCTCTAGCCAATTCACTGTTCCCTTTATTTTCCTTGTCATCAGGAGAGGAAAAGAACTAATTTCTATTTCTGTTGTAACAATAAAAACAACTAAGAATTGACAAGATAGAATTACCAAACCAAGATCTCAGAGACAGCTATGAACCCAGAGACGTAAAAGTGTTACTGGAGCTACTTTTACTATGAAGATACGCTCATCCTGAGGCAACAGGGATGGAAGTAAAAACCCAAGGACAGTCAGAGATGAGAAGTCTGATAGGGGAATTACTCTATATTATGTTGAAATTCCAAAAGACCAAAATTACATAATGTACAGAAGTCTAGGTTGGCAGCTATTTTCTTTTTGTGCTTGGATCCTATTCTACTGTTTGCTGGCTTCCTTTGTTATTGAGAAACCAGCTGACAATCTAATTGCCAATCCTATTAGAGTAGAATGTCCTCTTAAGATTTTGCTCTCTGTCTTTGGTTTTCTGATTTAACACTATTAGGTTGTGTTCTGTGTTCTTTTATGTGGTGGTCAGTCAGGTCTGGACACAAGAGGAGACACAGGACAGGCTCAGAAAAATAAAATATACCCACAGGTTCTAGAAATAAGAGGCACAGTAAATCATGAAGGGGCACAGAGGGAAGCACCAGCACTGGCTAGGAGGCAGAAGAGGCAGGAGCAAGGGGAGAACCAAGGCCACGGCCTTTAAGGAGTTTCTGTAGGAAAGGCTCGGCAGGTCAGGGTAAACAGTTTAGGATGGCTAGTATGAATAATTTTAGTGGGCTTTAAGCTATAGGGGTGGTCCCTAGTTGCCTGGTACTTGGCACTGGCATGATTAAGGCAGAGGAATATTGCCTCCCGGGTTGTAAGGGCTATACAGAGGAGGCATTACTCTGGACTGGATAGTTTGTATGTCAAAGGCCTTCTCCAGGCTGGATTCCTTGCCATCTCTAAGAATTGGCTAACCCTGGAAGGGGTAGTCTCTGCCCAGCCAGGAAGGTTTTTAAGATATCAAAACATCATAATATACAGAAAAATCTTTTAAATATACATAACACAAATGGCTAAGTGTTGATTTATTTTTATTTATCCTGCTTAAGATTTCCTGGGCTTCTTGAATCTGTAGGTTTAAGTATCTTGTTAGTCTGGAATGTGCTTACTGTCATCTTTGCAGATGTTGTCTCTATTGAATCTACCCTCTTCTCTCTTAATAGAACTCTGAGTAAAGATATTTAGAACTTTGCATCCCATCCTCCATATCTTTTAAAATCTTATTCTCTATTTTTTAATCCTTTTTATTCCTTACATTGTGTTCTGGATAATTTACCATGATCTATGTAATATTCTAATTCACTAATTTTCTGGTGTGCTGTGTTCAATCTCCAGCCAGATCTATCCAATATGTTTTTAATTTGGGTGATTATATTTTTCACATGTAGAGAATGTATCTCCCTTTCAAAGCTTCTATATCTTTATTCAGGTTCCTAGTACTTTCAGATTTATTCAAGTTTGCCTTTTAATTCTTTTTTTTTAAAGGTTGGAGACTGCTGTTTTATACACTTATTTATTTATTTTTGCTGCATTGGGTCTTCATTGCTGTGCACAGGCTTTCTCTAGTTGCTGCAAGCGGAGGCTACTCTTTGTTGTGGTGGCTTCACTTGTTGCAGAGCACGGGCTCTAGGCGTGCAGGCTTCAGTAGTTGCGGCGTGCAGACTCAGTCGTTGTGTCACGTGGGCTCAGTAGTTGTGGCTTGCGGGCTCTAGAGCGCAGGCTCAGTAGTTGTGGCTTGCGGGCTCTAGAGCGCAGGCTCAGTAGTTGTGATGCACAGGTTTAGTTGCTCCGCGGCATGTGGGATCTTCCTGGACCAGGGCTCGTACCCGTGTGCCCTGCATTGGCAGGCAGATTCTTAACCACTGCACCACCAGGGAAGCCTCGTCTTTTAATTCTTTACAGTTTTATTATCTGAGACTAATAATTCCCATACCAAATTCTTTGGAAGCCTGTTTCTACAGATTCTCACTCATAGTACTGCATATCTTAGTCTGTTTAATTATCTTTGTGTATTCCTCATTGACTGAAAAGGTATGTCTGGGAATTCTCCAAGGTTTAGGATTAAGTTACTTTCCTCAAGGGGGGAGCTACACCATTTCTGCCAACCCCCTTAGGGCACCATCAGTGCAAGATCACATTACACAGAAAACACAGCCAAAGCTTTCCTACGTCACCCACATGATCTAATTTGGGGCAAATCCTGAGTGAGGTCTTATATATACTTGTCATACCTAAGCCATGGTTTTTCTTCTCTAGTAATTATCACTTTCTATTCTCTCAGTGAAAGAGTCACTTGGGTGTGGAGGATGAGAATGAATTTAATTTTGGATTTCTTTATCTTAAAGGTGTATTTTTGCCTTGAATTAGTTAAAAAATAGTCTGACAAAACATACGGTGGCAGAAAATAGCACATTATATCTTGAGATGACCGAAAAAAGAACTACAAAAATACTACCCTCAACAAAAATTTTGAAAGGAATGAGGACAAAATAAAGGCATTTTCAGACAAAAACCAACCAAACAAACAGACACACAAACTGAGCAAGCCGCTGTTGTGGCAATCCTGTGGAGCAAATGAACTCTCACCTAAAATTTGGTTCAGGTGTCAAGACTAATTATACCCCCCACATTCCAATAGAATATAAAAAAGATGTATAACTCACAACATGAGGTCTTCTGGGAAAAGCACAGACAGCCTCCAAAGCTGGTCTGAAAATGCCTTCAGAGAGCAAGGGAAGAAGACTGGCTTGAGGTTTCTGTGGTGTTTAGGGGGTAGGGCTGGGGTAAAGGTTCCCGGGCACTGTTTGAACACACCTGTCAAAGGAGGGGGCACTGGGCTTTCTTATCAGTCTTCCTAGATGTGAGACAGGAGGGAGAAAGTGGGCCCCAGGCAAACATAAAAAGAAAAATTGCAGTCAGAACCTTTATGACAGTACATCACCCACCAACTTTAACTGAAGAAAATTCTAGAACAGCAATAAAAATATCTGATGGGGTTAAAGAAAAGACAAAACTTTAAAAAACAGACAACAGTAACATGTGAGAAGTGTGTAATAGATTTCAGTCATTCCAAGTTCCTTCTATCATCTAGGAAGAAATTAAACACTAATTTGATTGACTTAGAGTTTTGAAAAATTTGGTAACTTCTTGTATAAACATTACAGATAAAAATTAGTAATGTATAATATTCAAACCAGAAGAGGAAAAATTGATGATTAAACAAAGATCAATCTAAAAAACAAAGGTCATAAAGAAAAATAAATGGAAACATGGTAGTTTAAAAACAAAATATTAGTTATTAGTTAACAAAATATAAATTGACTAAATGTTCCATGTTTAATGTTCCAAAATGTTTGTCATATTCTATTTTTAAAAAATTACAAGCTGTCCATAACAGACACATCTAAATGTAAAGTCTCAGAAGAATTAACTGTAAAAAGATGATATAAAAATATACCCAAATGTAGCCAAGAGAAAAATGGCATCAAGAAGAGACTTTACTAAATAGACTTGGAAGCAAAAGCAAATTACAAAAAAATAGACTTTAAGGCAGAAAGTATGATAAAAAGTTTATTTCATTATGATAAAGTATTCAATTCACCCAGAATATGTAAGTACGTATGCAACTATTAATAGTCTAACTAACAGAAATATAAGGAAAAATAGAAAAATCCCAAATAGTGGAATGTTTCAGACATGTCCACTTCAACTGATAGAACAAACAAAAATTAGTAGACAAAATATCGGTAAAAATGTTAAGCAAGTGAAAACCATTATTACCAAAATTGATTTAATACAATTATAGGAAACACTGCAGCCATGAATTCTAGGATACATGTTTATCAACACATATGGACTATTTAGAAAATGTGACTCTATCCTTGGCCGTAAACATCTGAATAAATTATAAAAGTCTGAAATCACAGACAACATGGAAGTAAAGCTGGAAATCAGTTACATTAAGTTGAAATAAATAATAGAAATTGAAATGAAGCAACATTTCAATGTTACCCTGAGTCAAAGAGGAACTAAGATTTGAAAGTATTTCAATACTTGAAAGTATTTTGAACTGAATAATGCTGATTATACTGAACACCAAAACTTGCCATAATTAAAAGAAAATATACCAACATAACTATACATATGTTAGGGAAGAAAGCCTGATTGATAATGAGATAACCAAGTGTCATGTCTGAATCCAAAAAAGAGCAACATAAACTTCCAAAAATATAAGAGAAAATAAATATAAAAACTGGCAATGGGCCCAAACTCCATGTAAGACCACTGCCAGAAATAGTAAGTCCACAGTAATTAGGAACATACTAAGAAAGATATTAGTAGATTAGAGCATGAAACACAGGGAAGCAACTTAAAAGTACACACAATTTGAAATATCTGTATTTGAAAAGTCGCTCCTGGGAAAGAAAAGCCTAAAATAGAGGAAGAGGCATCCTTTAGCAATCATGTGGTGAGGGGCACATGAAGTAAAAGAGGACATTTTACCAAGAAATAAAACCTAACAATTGGGGGACACACAAACATCGCCCATAAACCAGCAAAACAAATCCATAGAACTGAAATTTGCTATACTGACAGAAGAGGGCACCATTGAATCTGTGAACTAGCAAAAATCCACTAAAATGAGAAGAAAATTCATTGTCTTAAGGAGTTATTATAAAAAATTAGATTCAATACACTTCAACTAATTGAGAATTCCCCACAATAAAATAATTATGAATCAAAGTAAGACTCTTAAAGCAGCAGTACAAATGGAATAAAATATATTCAAACAGGCATTTCTGAATAAGAAAAACCACCTTGAATCAGACATCTAAAAAAAGGAACAAAAATGGACAAAGATTTGATGAAATTAAAATATAGTTAATTAAACTCATGAAATAAAGAAAAAGATGAAAAATTAAATAAATCATAAGAAGACAAAAGGAATAGACACAAATGAAAACGTAATGGCAGGCATTGAAGAAAGACAGGAAAGTAGAATGAAAATGAGATAACTTTAAAAAAAACAAGTTCAAAACAGAGGGGTGAGGGGCTTCCCTGGTGGCACAGTGGTTGAGAATCTGCCTGCCAATGCAGGGGACACGGGTTCAAGCCCTGGTCTGGGAAGATCCCACATGCCGCGGAGCAACTGGGCCCGTGAGCCACAATTACTGAGCCTGCGCGTCTGGAGCCTGTGCTCCACAACAAGAGAGGCCGCGATAGTGAGAGGCCCGCGCACCGTGATGAAGAGTGGCCCCCATTTGCCGCAACTGGAGAAAGCCCTCGCAGAGAAACGAAGACCCAACACAGCCATAAATAAATAAATAAATAATAATTAAAAAAAAAAAAACAGAGGGGTGGAAATGGAAGTTCAGCAAAGGATGCTATTCATATAAATGACGTTTCTGGAAAAGAAAGATAAAACAATGGGATAAACTAGTAAGATCTAATATTTAAAAGTATATTGCAAGAAATTTATGCAGTAATCAACCTGAGTTTACTGGTTCTGCTTCTCCTGAGGTTGCTCTCCTTGGCTTACAGGTGGCCACATCCTAGCCGTGTCTTCATATGGCCTTTCTCTGTGCACACACATCACTAGTGTCACTTATAAGAACACCAGACATATTAGATTAATGGCCACCTCCTCCCCTCGACCAAATTTAACCTTAATTACCTCCTTAAATGCCTTACCTCCAAACACATTCAAATTGGGGGTTAGGGCTTCAGCATATACATTTTTTTCCCTGAGGGATACAATTCATTAAGTTACAGACATTTTAGTTGTTTGCAGTGTCTTAATTTAATTTCAGTTTAGCAGTAAGAAATTCAGTAATTTCAGCTTCCCCCATCTCTCATAGCTGGGTAACTAGGATTTCACAGGGACTTATTGCCAGTGAGGGTAAGAGTTAGATCACCTTTGTGACCAGTAACCTTAATTTAGTGTCCATCTAGTAATGACCTGTAGTGGCTCTACTTTTATTATTACTTCTTTATGGTAAAAGAGATATACAAACATGGTAAAAATTTTTAAATGCAACATGATACTAAATGAAAAGACTCATCCTTCCTTCCTGCTCCACTCTCTATCACAATCCTTTTAACTTTTTCTATTTTTAGCTACTTTTATATACTAAAAGGATTGTTTTCTATATATAGTAGTGTGTATACATTAATCCCAATCTCCTAATTTATCACTTCCCCCCATGTTTTCCCTTTGGTAACAATAAATTTGATTTCGAGAACTGTGAGTCTGTTTCTGTTTTGTAAATAAGTTCATTTGTATCATTTTTATTAGATTCCACATATAAGTGATATCATCTGTTATTTGTATTTCTCTGTCTGGCTTACTTCACTTAGTAATAGATAACTAATAAAGACCTATTGTATAGCACAGAAAACTCTACTCAATATTTGGTAATAACCTATGTGGGAAAAGAATCTGAAAAAGAATGAATATATATATATATATATATATATATATATATATATATATATACATGTATATATATAACTGATTCACTTTGTTGTACACCTGAAATTACACAACACTGTAAGTCAACAATACTCCAATAAAATTTTTTTAAAAAGGACTGTTTATGCTGTATGTTACTGAAAATAGTTCAAACTGGCTTTAAAAAACAAGAAAGTATGGTCTTTGATAAATGAAAACTTGGGGGTTAGTCTGGATCCAGGTTTCAAATCGGATGATCAGGCTTCTCCATGTCTTTGACATTCTCTCTCTCCTGTGGGATGAAATACTCTGAGTCACATGATTACTTTTACTGTATGGACTTGGGATAGTTAATGAGTTTTCTGCAAAGGGAGAAGGAGCTGTAACAGAAGGGAAAGGGGAGATAGGTAAGCAAAGGCAATATTTTGGTGGTCAATAACACTTTAATGGATTTAACAATTTAGAGAATGTTTAACTCCTTACTGTGAGATTATTACTAATCTCACCAGTACTTCTGCTCCATAACTTTCAAACTCCATACAGTTCATTCCCAGTATCTGTGGTAGTGACGTCCTACAAAGTCACCACAATCACTGAATTAGCCAGTACTGAACCATTCCGCCCTGGGGAAATACAGAGTTAGGTTCATGTGAGCCTCTGGTCACAGCACTTTCATCAACTGATCAATGCCTAACCTTGTTTTGTGTGTGTTTCTGTTTAAAGGCACTTTATTGAATATATATTGTTGATTCACTGACATTGAACTCATGGCCAATGGGACTGAACAAAGCTTATCTAACACACGTGAAGGTGCATCTCACCCTTCTTGCACTTAGGAACAATAGACCCACTTCCTCACTATGCTGGGGCCGTTTTGAACGTGAAATCACCAACAAAAAGCACAAAAATGTAAAACACATGGCACTAAGTAGACTGCAAAGAGAACACTTATTTACAGTATGAGAGCTGAACTGAGAAAGTAGAGCTTGCCTGGTCCACCTCAGCTGGGGACCTGCATGGTAGGCGACTCAAATTTCCACAGCTCTGCACATATCTGCAAATGATTGCAGAAGCACCATGAGTATTGATTCAGGGGCTACAAATTACTTGGGGGTTATAAATAACAATTGAACAAGTCAGCAATTTGGCAAATACAGAACCTGAATGAGGAAAGTATAGCATAGGAATGAAGTCGATTCCTATTTTATTAATTCTGTACTGCTTGAGCGAGAATCATCCAAGGTTAGGGTCAAATATGCTCTCTTTTAAATGTCACAAAAGTATTTAGTGTTTATTTTGTGCACTTTTTGTTTATTTGTTTTCCTTACCGTTTCTAATTGCCTTTCTCTTATCTTATTGAAAAATGACCATTGGCCGTTTTCATTCCATCCTTAAGTTCAGCTAACTTAATCCTCCTATTTTTCCAGTGATCTAGTTTGAACGGAGAGTTTTCTAAGCCTTCTGCACAGTTATATTCATGGGCTTTCCTTTCATGACAGGCTGGCAGAACTGCTGGCAACCTCAGTACAGTTCTCAAAGTTACCGCCTCTGACCTTTCTCCAGTCAGGGTTTCTTATTATGTAATGAAGCTAAGACAGGGAAGGCAGAGTGGATTCAAAGACAATTAAAACAATAAAGGGGTATGAAACAACAGACTAGACTTCCTAACATTTATGCACAAGTTTTCCTCATATTCTCTCCATCATTATTCACTGCACAAATGCCACCCCTTTTCCACTCTTTCCCAGTGATTAGAATGTAAAAACTAAACAATCACTTTCTCTTGTCCATGCCTGTTTCCAATCATCTTGTTAACCTAGATCTGTTTTGCTGACCAAGTCATATTTACTTCCTTATGATTTAGCGCAATGATTTCTACGGATACGATTTATTTAACAAAGCATATTCAAGCACATTCGACCTCTACAAAATATAATACCTTATATATTTTTCTATTTAACATAATAAAATACCTTATGTTATAACAACAGATTTTCTTACAGATCAAAATTACCCAGTTAGACTCGTTGGTAGTCAGAAGAAACTGACTTCACCCCTCCCAGCCCAGAGGATTTACAGCTAACAAATTCTAGGACTATTTCAGTCCAATGTAATAGATGGCTCCATGAAGTGGATTTCTAATCCTAGATCAGGGAACAAACAGATAACCTTAAAGATAATTCTTTTTTTTAAATTTTATTGAAGTATAGTCGATTTACAGTGTTGTGTTAATTTCTGCTGTACAGCAAAGTGATTCAGTTATACATATATATATTCTTTTCCATATTCTTTTCCATTATGGTTTATTACAGGGTATTGAAAATAGTTCCCTGTGCTATACAGTAGGACCTTGTTGTTTATCTATCCTATAAAGATGATCCTTTCCAGTAATTATGTGAAGGATTGAAGGTGTTAGCTAATGTTATGGTGGTAATCAATTTGTAATATATAAGAGTGTCAAATCAACATGTACACTTTAAAATTACAAAATATTATATATCAATTATATCTCAATAAAGTTAGGAGATATATAAAGATAGATTCTTATTCTAAGATCAGTTTATGTATTTATCATCTGTCTCCCTTCACCAGAATATTTTCTCTATGAGAAGGGTTTCTTTATTCACCATTGTGTCACCTGTGCCTTGCCCCTTGTAGGCTTTTAGTAAACATTTTTGGAATGGATGGATGTTACCTATAGCTGCACAAAACATCACCCCAAAACTTAGTGGCTTAAGATAAAGCAATACCTGTCATTTTATCATGATCTCTCATGGTTCTAGAAGTCGGCTGGGCTCAGCTGTAGAAGTGTTTTTTTTTTTTTTCTTACTTTAACCTATCTAGGTTTTTAAAAAAAAATTGTAGTATAGGTGATTTACAATGTTGTGTTAGTTTCAGGTGTACAGCAAAGGGATTCATATATATATATATATATATATATATATATATATATATATATATATATATATATATATTCTTTTTCAGATTATTTTCCACTTTAGGCTATTACAAAATATTGAGTAGAGTTCCCTGTGCTATACAGTAGGTTCTTGTTGGTTATCTGTTTTATATATAGTGGTGTGTAATCCCAAACTCCTAATGTATCCCTCCTCCCCACAGTGGTTCTTGATCCAGGTCTCTCATGTGTCTGCAGTTAGATTGGTGGCTGCAACTGAAGTTAGTTTGTCTGGAAGTTGCTGCTGGCTGTCAGGAGACACTGTCAGCCAGAACACCTACACAAAGACCTTGTGAGCTTCCCCACAGTGTGGTGGTTAGGTTCCAAGGGTAGATTTCTCAAGGAAATGATGAGGAAGCATGTGCATTTTCATGAACTAGCCTTGGAAGTCACACATCATCCCTTCTATCATGAAGTTCCATTCGCATTGAAGGGGAGAAATATAGCCCCCATCACTAGATGGAAGGTGTGTCCATGCCATATTTCATGAGAATATGGGATGAAATATACTGTGGTGGTTAGCTTTGAAAGTCTCAGTCTTCCATGAAGGCTGACCAACAACAAACTACACTTGCTCATAAGCACATAGGAGACACCCCCAAGTTGCATGAAAAATAAGGTAGAGACACCTTGAAGTGGGATGAAGAGTCTCTGGTAGCACATAAGTCATATGGTGAAGATGCAGAACTGCAGTGTGAATGTTTCATAAATCTTGTCATGGTTGTAGTACTTGGAGAGACCTCCAGGGGCATGCAGGCAACGAGGACATGGAGCAAGCAGAGGTCAGCTTCCCCCTCCTCTACTTCAATTAGAACATCTCCACCTTTAATTTGCCTGTTGATATAAACACAGAATTTTGATTCTGTGTGACGATTCACTTGAAGCATTCTGCTGCTTCAAACGTTGGTAAACTGCAGAAGTGTGCAAGATTAAACACATGCAAAATGCTTGATTTGTGTCAAGCCAGCTGCTGCCAATGTTTTTTTATTTATTTGTTTGTTTGTCATTTTCGAGAAGTTGATGGGAAATATTGAGAGGGAATTCCAAGGAAATGAATGGAATTACATGACATTCATGCCAATACTTAATCTTTCAGGTATCAGATGTTGCTGTTCCTTCGGATCCTTCTGGCTACCACTGTGAGTTGGATTTGGTACTTTTTTATAAAAAAGTAACTGTTCACGTGAATATCCTTACTTGTTAGGGTGTCCATCTTCCAGAAAGACCACCATTCACCCTAAGCATCACATGTCACATTCCTGTTAGTCTCTTATTCAGAAAAAGAAGGAGGCAAAGGGAATACATTCATTTTCCTTATTGCACGTTCCTTTAGCAAAAGTTTATGGATATTTTCTTCATTATTTACCACCTAAGTATGAATAATAAAGAGTTGTGTTGTAAATTAGAAGAACAAAACCATGCTAAGGAAAGTTCTTGTATTTGGCAGGATAGACTAAACTTGCAGCATGGTAATACACAACATGTAAATATCAGTGACTGAACGCACTAGTTACTTTTGTTCCTGCAATGTTGGTGTAGCTCAGACTAATCTCCTTTGCTGCCTTCCACTTGAGAACTCAAATATACAGGCTTCTTTGCTCTTGTGAGTCCACCATCTCAGTGTAGCCATAACAGGGAGAAAAGATACTAAAAGTGGAAGAAGAACTTTTGGCTACCTCAGTCCAGAAGTGACCTTTCAGGTCACTATCCACTGATTAGGACTAGTTATGTGATCCTAAACGAGTGCAAAGCAGCTAGAAGCTGTGATCTTTGTGCCCAGGAAGGAGAGGAGACTCTATAAGTGCCTGCTGTAGCATCAAATGTCGTCATGATTTTCGCAATCTTTTTGGAATGTAATGAGGATATTCTTTGACCCAGTAATTCTATTCTTGGAGACTTAGAAAATTATTCTAAAGAAACAACCTCCACCCAAACAACAAAAGGTATCTCTTTGACCTCCCATAACAACCTAGGCATTGATCTGCCATCGTTCACACTGCATTATTTTATTATTATGCATTTCTGTGTCTGAACTTCACACTAACCTGTGCAATCTTTAAGTCATGATCAGGATCTAATTTAGTTTTGAATCTCAAGCCATAGAGATGCATAAAGTTAACCAACAGTATAAGCTGGAAAATAGATATCTATAGTGAGAGCCATTTATACGAACAAAAAGCCCATCTACATTTGTCACATCTTAGTTATGTACATCTGGTAGAGAAGTCTCTGAGATGTCATGTAGGAAAATATTTCATGCCGGAGTTTAGTCTTCAGTTGGGCTTGAAAGACTAATAAAAGATATGGATGGAAAGTAAAGATGATATTGGATGCAGCCTTTACCTAGATATTGTAATTCACAAACGCTGGCTGGTTTAGGGAGCCAACACTGACTGATATATATCTGCAGATTCAGGTCAACCAGCAATGGGGTCTAAAATTACCCTTTTAGTCCTTTTGCTTTTTCTAGTGGATCCTGGGAGGAAATGGGGTGGGAGTACATATAGGTATTTATAAATGACATCCTTTATCCTTTTCACCACCCTCACCTCTGGTTCTGATTTGCCTGTCAATTTACCCACTCATCTTGAACACCCAAGGGCTCTTCAATTTGTGTAGTCACTTCTGACTCCTAGGGTTGTGGTCTTTCCTTCCAGTACGTTGGATCTCACACTAACCCAGTCAGACCATTGGGAACCAGGATGATGCCTCTGGTCTGACGTGGGGTATTATTATTATTTGAAGACACCTGCTTTCTTCCCTTGTCCTAGAAAGCAGTAGGTGCCTCCTGATGTATAGACATTGATCCGGAATCCTCCTGGGAGACAGAGAAAACCAAACAGGCTAGAACTTTAGGGTATGCAAGATTGAGTAAGTTGGCACGCAGAGTCCAATCCATTCAATACCCACATTGGTCTCTTTGCCCAGCCCCTAAATGTCCCCCTCTTCCCCACTAGTCTAGCACTGAGGTCCTAACATGAGTCTAAAGGAACATACCTGAAATATAGGTAGTATGATTTCAGGAACAGCACAGAATTTAAGAAGAAACAGAGATGAGAGTGCATATAGTATATACAGAAGTGGTCATAGAAACCATAGAGTGAAGCAAATGATTTCCACTGGAGATAGTATGAGTTCAGTCTTGAAAAGAAGGAGGGAGCTATGTTAAGGGGCACCTTGGATGCTAAGTGAACAGAGTGTGAATTTACCATGTAGAGAAAAAGTTAGTCTGGTGTAATTCACAGAACCTGACATTGTTAGTAAGCCTGACTTGGGTTTTTTAATCTCAGCTCTGTCATTCATTCCTTCTGTGGCTGTCCAAACAACTAATTTTCTAAGTGTATTTTTCCCCCTGCAAATTGAGCATTCCCTTTCTGCTGAGTTGTTGTGACAGTTAGAGTCAATGAATCTAAAAAAAATGAGCACAGTGCCTGACAAAGAGCAAGTATTTACAGTGGGCTAAATTATCATTGAGAATTAGGGAGAATATGTGGGAAAGAGTAGTATTTTAGGAAGGGCGACTTGACTGCTTCCTTGATGGGATTGTAGCTGTGGCATACTACAAAGGCAAGGAGAATCAATCAGTATACTATATAAAAATAAAGAACCCAGTTTGGACTAAGACATAGCCTATGGGAAGGAAAAAGAATGGAGAAAAAGCAGTGATCTTTGTGTGTGTCCCCACATGTCAAACTTACATAAATGGGAGAATGTTGGGGTTGAGGAAGCAGGTTTGTGGTGATGATGAAACTTAATTTTAGAAAGTGGAGTTTGACATCAAAGTGGTGAGTCTAAGAGGATATGTATGTCTGAAGCACAGGAGGAAGGTTAATGTTTGGAATTGGGAATTTTCTGTGCAGAAGTCATACTGGAAACAATGAGAGTGGTTATGATCTGTTCCAAGCACTAAACACATGCTTCTAAAGGTCAGGAGGAAAACACCAATGAAGACACAGATATGCATATCTCAATACTGAAGTGGTAGACACAGATGCACACATCTTGAGGATGGAATTGTACGCTGGTGTCTACAGAAGCAGCGTCAGGACAATCCTTAAAGAAACCCCTGTTCCTGGATCCATACTTGCTGTTCCCATGCCACCACAAGGGAGTGCCAACACTTCACTCCTCTCTGCAGCTTTTGGAGATCAATTAAGTTCAAGAAGAAATTCAGGACCATTTACTGTCTACTTGACTGAAGGGATTTTGCATGATAATTTACATAGGTAGAATTTGTAAAATGAACTGAAAGCAGGACTATGTATTTCCCTAGAACATGGGCCAATTATCACAGAGAGCTATTAGCCGCTCTCTTGGAGTAATTAATCAGAGTAAATTAATGACTAATTTCTGTTTTTTAAGGTCTCTTTTGTTTAGATCTGCTTGTTGTGCAGAAACTTCTTCACCTTTTCCCAACGACAAATTCATATATTAATTACCATTTTAATGCTAAACAGCATGACTTTCAGGAAAGTTAGATTTTAGATTTTTTTTCAGCAAAATTAAATCATCTGCTCTGAATATTCTAATTTCACAGAAGAGAGGAGAGGGGACAAGAGGGGAGGAGAAGGGAGGGGAGGGAGAGAATGAGGCTGGTAATGAAGTGCCAGCGTCTCCTAATTGGTGATGTCCCTTGGGATTTTCTCAGGGTCCTTAGTGTCTGAGCTATTTACTGAAGTAAAATAAACATACAGAAAAGTGTATGTATTATACACGTATAGCTCTATAAAATTAACAGCACCCCAGAAGCTTCCCTTCATATAAATTCGTATCCTACAGAATATACTCGTGTTTGGCTTCCTTTGATCAAGATTAAGTTTGTGAGGCTCATCCTTATTTTGGTGAACAGTGGTCATTTCCTTCACTCTCACAGCTGTGTAGTATTCCACTGTGTCAGGATATCACAATTTTTTATGCATTCAACTGTAAATGGATATTTGAGTAGTTTCAAGTGTTGTACCATTACAAATGCTGCTGCTATGAGCAGTCTTGTACACCTTTTTGTGAATGTGTGCATGCATTTATGTCAGGAATGTAAACAAGGATGGAATTGCTGGATCATGCATATGTTCAACTTTGGACCAGACTGCTAAATAGTTTTCCAAAATGATTATGTCAACTTACATTCCCATCAACAGTATATAACAGTTCCAGTTGCTCTAAATCCTTGCTAACACTTGGTATTTTTGCTCCTTTTCATTACAGCCATTCTGGTGAATATATTTTTCAGTTTTACTACACATTTCCTTACTAACCAATGGAGTAGTATGAAAAAATAGCATCTTTTCACATGTATATTAACCATTTTGAAAATTTTTTTTGAACACTGTTCAATTATTTTGACCATTTAAAAAATTGGATACCTTGCCTCTTATTGCTTTATAATATAGTATATCTTTATATATTGCAGATATAAATCATCTGTCAGAAATTACCTACTCCAAGTAATTTCTCTCAATCTATAGATCTTATTTTCACTGTCTTAGTGAGGTCTTTTGATAAGCTGAACTTCTTGATTTTAAGATAATCTATATATTATTTACCCTTTGTAATTATTTCATTTTGTGTCCTGTTTAAGAAGTTTTTGTCTAAGCCAAGGCTGCAGTGATGTTTTCCTGTGTTTTCTTCAGAATGCTTTATTGTGTACCATTCGCATTTAAGTCTGCAATCCATCTTCACAAGGTTATTGAGTGTGGTGTGAGCTGGGATTCAACTTCACCTTTCAGTATGGCATCCAGATGATTCAGCAACATTTATTGATGAGACTTTTCCTTCCCAGTGAACTGTAGTGACTTCTTCATCATAAATCAGGTGACCACCTACATTTGTATCTGTTTCTGGACTCTTCTACTGCACTAGTTGTCTATTCTTCTGTCACTACCACATCGCATCCATTACTCTAGTTTTATAATAGATTATGATAGTTGATTTTGTCAACTCACTCATAGCATGCCCCTCAAGATTCCCCCTGGCTTTTCTTATCCTTTTGCATTTCCTTGCAAATTCTGGAAACAGTTTTTCAAAATCTCCCCTAAAATCTTGCTGGAATTTACTGTAATTAAGTAGAATCTATAGATTAATTGGGAAGAAACTGATATCTCTACAATATTAAGACTTTCAGTCAATGAACATGGCATATCCCTCCATTTATTTGAGACTCTTTTAGAAACATTTTGTAGTTTTCAGTGTAGTGGTCTCACTTATAAACTGATAGATTTTCCCCTTGGTATTTGATGTGTTTTAATGCCATTGTAAATGGTACCATTAAAAAAATCTGTTTTCCATTGGTTTGTCATTGGTGTGTAGAAATACAATTTTGTTTTGTGTATTTACCTTGCCTCCAACAGCTCTGCTAAATTATTTGAAGTTTTGTTAACATACCCATTCTGCAAATAGAGCCAGTTTTATCTCTTCTTTTGTAGTTGTTAGTATACATTGAATATTTATATCTTTTCATACCTTACTGAACTTTCTAGAATATTATTACAACATTGAATAGAAGCCATGGCTTTAGGCACCCATATCACATTACTGTTCTTGAAGGAAAACTTTCAATAATTCATCATTAAGTGTGGTGTTTACTGTATGACGTTTGTAGATTTTAAAAATAAAATTAATTAAGTTGCCTTCTATTTCCAGTTTGTTAACCATTTTTATCTTGTATGATTGTTGAATTTTGGGAAAAACTTAATCATGTGATTTTTCTTCCTTTTTCTTGTTTATGTGGTGGATTACACCAATTGATTTTTTACGGTTATAACAATCTTGCATCCCTAGACTTAATGACACTTGATCATAGCACATTATTCCTTCATTGCTTATTCTCATTTCTAATATTTTTTAGGATTATTGAATCTATGTACATGAAAGCAATTATTTATTTTTTATTTTTTTTAATTTTTTAAATTTTTATTTATTTATTTATTTATTTATTTTAAAAGTTTCCTTTCTTTTTTTTCACAACTCACACACACACACACTGTATTTTATTTTTACAAGAGATAAATAAACTGACACCAAGCATTGTAAATGGATGACCACAACAAAAGCAACAATGATTGCAATTACCAAACATGAAACACACTCATACTATGTCATAATATTGACATTCAGTCCAGTAATCCTCCACTGTAACAGCTCCTTTACTTTGCAGTGAAAATTGATTTGTATATTTTTTGCCTCTGAGTCCTTGTGGGATTTTTTTTTATTCAAACAGAAAGTCACAAAAATTATAATCATCCTCATCAGTTCACTCAGTCCCATGTAATTAATTGTTTTTTCATCTTGATCTTTTGTTAGCACTTTTATGAATTCATCAATTTTCCACTAGAGTTCTGAAAATGCTTATTCATTCAGTTCAGCAGTATAGTCAGTTACCAGAAACCTGTACTTGTCAGAGTCTTTTCCATGAATTCCTTGAAGATGAAACCATTTTATAGGAACATTTCTGCAAAAGCATCTTTGTTGTCTGTAAATGACAAAAGACTTAAAAATGACCACAGTTAACGATTTGACGAAAGTTCCTAATAATGCAATTGACAAGGAAATTTAGTTATTTCTGAGATATACATTTTAAAGTAATAACTAGAATTATGACTTATAACAGTATACAAGAACATATAAGATTTTTAGAAATTTCATGTAATGTCTGAAACATTAATATTAACATATTTCCATACAAATAGCCCAAAGAAAGTTTAGTATTAGTTGTTTTTTTTGTTTGTTTGTCTATACTGCAGGTTCTTATTAGTCATCAATTTTATACACATTAGTGTATACATATCCATCCTAATCGCCCAATTCAGCACACCACCATCTCCACCCCACCGTGGTTTACCCCACTTGGTGTCCATACGTTTGTTCTCTACATCTGTGTCTCAACTTCTGCCCTGCAAACCGGTTCATCTGTACCATTTTTCTAGGTTCCACATACATGCGTTAATATGCGATATTTGTTTTTCTCTTTCTGACTTACTTCACTCTCTATGACAGTTCCTAGATCCATCCACATCTCAACAAATGACTCAATTTCGTTCCTTTTTATGGCTGAGTAATATCCCATTGTATATATGTACCACAACTACTTTATCCATTCGTCTGTCAATGGGCATTTAGGTTGCTTCCATGACCTGGTTATTGTAAATAGTGCTGCAATGAACATTGGGGTGCATGTGTCTTTTTGAATTATGGTTTTCTCTGGGTATATGCCCAGTAGTGGGATTGCTGGATCATATTGTAATTCTAATTTTAGTTTTTTAAGGAACCTCCATACTGTTCTCCATAGTGGCTGTATCAATTTACATTCCCAGCAAGAGTGCAAGAGGGTTCCCTTTTCTCCTCACCCTCTCAGCATTTGCTATTTGTAGATTTTCTGATGATGCCCATTCTAAATTGTGTGAGGTGATACCTCGTTGTAGTTTTGATTTGCATTTCTCTAATAATTAGTGATGTGGAGCAGCTTTTCATGTGCGTCTTGGCCATCTGTATGTCTTCTTTGGAGAAATGTCTACTTAGGTCTTCTGCCCATTTTTGGATTGGGTTGTTTGTTTCTTTAATATTGAGCTGCATGAGCTGTTTATATATTTTGGAGATTAATCCTTTGTCCATTGATTCATTTGTGAATATCTTCTCCCATTCAGAGAGTTGTCTTTTCGTCTTCTTTATGGTTTCTTTTGCTGTGCAAAAACTTTGAAATTTCATTAGGTCCCACTTGTTTATGTTTGTTTTTATTTCCATTACTCTCGGAGGTGGATCAAAAAAGATCTTGCTGTGATTTATGTCAAAGAGTGTTCTTCCTATGTTTTCCTCTAAGAGTTTTATAGTGTCCGGGCTTACATTTAGGTCTTGAATCCTTTTGAGTTTATCTTTGTGTTGGTGTTAGGGAGTGTTCTAATTTCATTCTTTTACATGTAGCTGTCCAGTTTTCCCAGCACCACTTATTGAAGAGACTGTCTTTTCTCCATTGTATATCTTTGCCTCCTTTGTCATAGATTAGTTGACCATAGGTGTGTGGGTTTATCTCTGGGCTTTGTATCTTGTTCCATTGGTCTATGTTTCTGTTTTAGTGCCAGTACCATACTGTCTTGATAACTGTAGCTTTGTAGTATAGTCTGAAGTCAAGGAGTCTGATTCCTCCAGCTCCGTTTATTTCCCTCCAGACTGCATTGACTATTTGGGGTCTTTTCTGTCTCCATAGAAATTTTAAGATGATTTGCTGTAGTTTTGTAAAAAATGTGATTGGTAATTTGATTGGGATTGCATTGAATCTGTAAATTGCTTTGGGTAGTATAGTCATTTTCAAAATATTGATTCTTCCAATCTAAGAACATGGTATATCTCTCCATGTGTTGGTATCATCTTTAATTTCTTTCATCAGTGTCTTATAGTTTTCTACATACAGGTCTTTTGTTTCCCTAGGTAGGTTCATTCCTAGGTATTTTATTCCTTTTTTTTGCAATGGTAAATGGGAGTGTTTCCATAATTTCTCTTTCAGATTTTTCATCATTAGTGTATAGGAATTCAAGAGATTTCTGTGCATTAATTTTGTATCCTGCAACTTTACCAAATTCATTGATTAACTCTAATAGTTTTCTGTTGGCATTTTGAGGATTGTCTATGTATAGTATCATGTCATCTGCAAACAGTGACAGTTTTACTTCTTCTTTTCCAATTTTTATTCCTTTTGTTTCTTGTTCTTCTCTGATTGCCATGGCTAAGATTTCCAAAACTATGTTGAATAATAGTGGTGAGAGTGGACATCCTTGTCTCATTCCTGATCTTAGAGGAAATGCTTTCAGTTTTTCACCATTGAGAATGATGTTTGCTGTGGGTTTGTCGTGCATGGCCTTTATTATGTTGAGGTAGGTTCCCTCTATGCCCACTTTCTGGAGAGTTTTTATCATAAATCAGTGTTGAATTTTGTCAAAAGCTTTTTCTGCATCTATTGAGATGATCATATGGTTTTTATTCTTCAATTTGTCAATATGGTGTATCACATGGATTGATTTGCGTATATTGAAGAATCCTTGCATCCCTGGGATAAATCTCACTTGATCATGGTGTATGATCCTTTTAATGTGTTGTTGGATTCTGTTTGCTAGTATTTTGTTGAGGATTTTTGCATCTAAATTCATCAGTGATATTGGTCTGTAATTTTCTTTTTTTGTAGTATCTTTGTTTGATTTTGGTATCAGGGTGATGGTGGCCGTATTGAATGAGTTTGGGAGTGTTCCTTCCTCTCCAATTTTTGGAAGAGTTTAAGAAGGACGGGTGTTAGCTCTTCTCTGAATGTTTTGTAGAATTCATCTGTGAAGACATCTGGTCCTGGACTTTTGTTTGTTGGAAGATTTTTAATCTCAGTTTCAATTTCATTACTTGGGATTCATCTGTTCATGTTTTCTGTTTCTTCCTGGTTCAGTCTTGGAAAGTTAGACCTTTCTAAGGATTTGTCCATTTCTTCCATGTTGTCCATTTTATTGGCATAGAGCTGCTTGTAGTATTCTCTTAGGATGCTTTGTATTTCTGCAGTGTCTGTTGTAACTTCTCCTTTTTCATTTCTAATTTTATTGATTTGAGTCCTCTCCCTCTTCTTCTTGATGAGTATGGCTAATGGTTTGTCAATTTTGTTTATCTTCTCAAAGAACCAGCTTTTAGTTTTACTGATCTTTGTTATTGTTTTCTTTGTTTCTATTTCATTTATTTCTGCTATGATATTTATGATTTCTTTCCTTCTGCTAACTTTGATTTTTGTTTGTACTTTTTCTCTAGTTCCTTTAGGTGTAAAGTTAGATTGTTTATTTGAGATTTTTCTTGTTTCCTGAGGTAGGCTTGTATAGCTATAAACTTCCCTCTTAGAACTGCTTTTGCTGCCTCCCATAGGTTTTGGATCATTGTGTTTTCATTGTCATTTGTCTCTAGGTATTTTTTAATTTCCTCTTTGATTTCTTCAGTGATCTCTTGGTTATTTAGTAACGTATTGTTTAGCCTCCATATGTTTGTGTTTTTTACGGTTTTTTCCCTGTAATTCATTTCTAATCTCATAGTGTTGTGGTCAGAAAAGATGCTTGATATGATTTTAATTTTCTTAAATTTACTGAGGCTTGATTTGTGACCCAAGATATGATCTATCCTGGAGAATGTTCCGTGTGCACTTGAGAAGAAAGTGTAATCTGCTGTTTTTGCATGGAATGTCCTATAAATATCAATTAAATCTATCCGGTCTATTGTGTCATTTAAAGCTTCTGTTTCCTTATTTATTTTCATTTTGGATGATCTGTCCATTGGTGTAAGTGTGGTGTTAAAGTCCCCCACTATTATTGTGTTACTGCCGATTTCCTCTTTTATAGCTGTTAGCAGTTGCCTTATGTATTGAGGTGCTCCTATGTGGGGTGCATATATATTTATAATTGTTATATCTTCTTCTTGGATTGATCCCTTGATCATTACGTAGTGTCCTTACTTGTCTGTTGTAACATTCTTTATTTTAAAGTCAATTTTGTCTGATATGAGTATAGCTACTCCAGCTTTCTTTTGATTTCCATTTGCATGGAATATCTTTTTCCATCCCCTCACTTTCAGTCTGTATGTGTCCCTAGGTCTGAAGTGGGTCTCTTTTAGACAGCATATATATGGGTCTTGTTTTTGTGTCCATTCAGTAAGCCTCTGTCTTTGGTTGAAGTATTTAATCCATTCACGTTTAAGGTAATTATCAATATGTATGTTCCTATGACCATTTTCTTAATTGTTTTGGGCTTGTTTTTGTAGGTCATTTTCTATTCTTGTGTTTCCCACTTAGAGACGTTCCTTTAGCATATGTTGTACAGCTGGTTTGGTGGTGCTGAATTCTCTTAGCTTTTGCTTGTCTGTAAAGCTTTTGATTTCTCCATCGAATCTAAATGAGATCCTTGCCGGGTAGAGTGATCTTGTTTGTAGGTTCTTCCCTTTCATCACTTTAAGTATATCCTGCCACTCCCTTCTGGCTTATAGAGTTTCTGCTGAGAAATCAGCTGTTAACCTTATGGGAGTTCCCTTGTATGTTATTTGTCGTTTTTCCCTTGCTGCTTTCAATAATTCTTTTTGTCTTTAATTTTTGCCAATTTGATTAATACGTGTCTCGGCATGTTTCTCCTTGGGTTTTTCCTGTATGGGACTCTGCTCTTCCTGGACTTGGGTGGCTATTTCCTTTCCCATGTTAGGGAAGTTTTCGACTATAATCTCTTCAAATATTTTCTCTGGTCCTTTCTCTCTCTCTTCTCTTTCTGGGACCCCTATAATGAAAATGTTGTTGTGTTTAATGTTGTCTCAGAGGTCTCTTAGGCTGTCTTCATTTCTTTTCATTCTTTTTTCTTTATTCTGTTCCAAAGCAGTGAATTCCACCATTCTTTCTTCCAGGTCACTTATCTGTTCTTCTGCCTCAGTTATTCTGGTATTGATTCCTTCTAGTGTAGTTTTCATTTCAGTTGTTGTATTGTTCATCTGTGTTTGTTTGTTCTTTAACTCTTCTAGGTCTTTGTTAAACATTTCTTGCATCTTCTAGATCTTTGCCTCTGTTGTTTTTCCGAGGTCCTGGATCATCTTCAATATCATTATTCTGAATTCTTTTTCTGGAAGATTGCCTATCTACACTTCATTTAGTTGTTTCTCTGGGGTTTTATCTTGTTCCTTCATCTGGTACATAGCCCTCTGCCTTTTCATCTTGTCTATCTTTCTGTGAATGTGGTTTTTGTTCGACAAGCTTCAGGATTGTAGTTCTCCTTGCTCCTGCTCTCTGCCCTCTGTTTGATAAAGCTATCTTATAGGCTTCATGGGAGGGACTAGTCGTGGGTAGAGCTGACTGTTGCTCTGGTGGGCAGAGCTCAGGAAAACTTCAATCCACTTGACTCTTGATGGGTGGGTCTGGGTTCCCTCCCTGTTGGTTGTTTGGCCTGAGGCAACCCAACACTGGAGCCTACCTGGGCTCTTTGTTCGGACTAATGACAGACTCTGCGAGGGCTCATGCCAGGGAGTACTTCCCAGAACTTCTGCTGTCAGTGTCCTTGTCCACACGGTGAGCCAAAGCCCCCCTCCCCTGCCTCTACAGGAGACCCTCCAACACGAGCAGGTAGGTCTGGTTCAATCTCCCCTGGGGTCTCTGCTCCATCCCCTGGGTTCTGATGTGCACACTACTTTGTGTGTGCCCTCCAAGAGTGTAGTCTCTGTTTCCCCCAGTCCTGTGGAATTCCTGCAGTCAATTCCCAGTGGCCTTCGAGGTCTATTCTCTAGGAATTCCTCCTCCTGTTGCCGGACCCCCAGGTTGGGAAGCCTGACCTGGGGCTCAGAACCTTCACTCCATGAGTGGACTTCTGTGGTATAAGTGTTCTCCAGTCTGTGAGTCACCCACCCAGGAGTTATGGCATTTGATTTTACTGTGATTGCGTCCCTCCTACCATCTCATTGAGGCTTCTCCTTTTTCTTTGGATGTGGGATATCTTTTTTGGTGAGTTCCAGTGTCTTCCTGTTGATGATTGTCTAGCAGCTCATTGTGATTCTGGTGTTCTCGCAAGAGGGAATGAGATCACATCCTTCTACTCAGCCATCTTGGTTCCTCTCCCATGAAAGCAGTTATTTTATAATTTTCTTCTTGGTAATGTTCTTGTCTTGGTTTGGTATCATATTGTCTTGTTTTTGTATTATATCATAGCTCATTAAAAAAGTGGGAAGTCTTTCCTGTTTTTCTATGTCCCATAAAAACTTTGTCAAAGATTGGGGATGTATTTTTTGAAATATTTGAATTATTTAGTTATTAAAGCCAACTGATCTGAAAGTTTACTTGTGGGAGGGTTTTAAAGTAATAGTTCAATTTCTTTAATATATTTTCAGCTTATTCAAATTTTCGTTTTCTTCTATTAGTTTTGATAAAACTCCGTTTTGGGGGAATTTGTCCATTTCTTCCAGAAGATCATTTTTAATTGTCACAAAAGTTTTACAATATCTTATTATCATTTTTGATGTTGGGAACAAGTGTAATGATTTTCTTTTTTTCATTCCTGGTACCGCTAATTTGTGTCTTTATCAGTTTTACTATTTTTCAAAAAACCAACTTTTGGGTTTGTTTACCTTTTAATATATACACATAAGAGTGGTGTGTGTGTGTGTGTGTGTGTGTATTGAATTCCTATATTTGTTAAATGTTCCATTTAACGAAATGTTCAAGTTTCTCTTCTACTTTCCTTATGCTTGATTTGGTTTTGTAGCTATTTGATATGGAAATTTAAATCACTTATATTCAGCCTCTCTTCAATACTTTTTTGTGGATTTAAGACACAAGTAGCTCTTTAAGCACTCCCTTTTCTACATTCAAAATTGCTACGGATTTCTTTTTTATCCCACAGCAGCAATTTTCTGCCATGGTATGAAGGGCCCAAGTCTTGTTTCTTTGCCTCTAATTTGTCTAGAATTGATAAATATCCTGAGGTGAAAGGGGCTTTTTACCATTGCCAGTTTATCTCTCACTCAGGGCTTTAACTCTTGCCTGTTTTTATCATCTGTAAATAGCTATAGACCCTAGTTACATCACATTGTCAGTCCTGGTATTTACAAGTTGTGTCTGCTCTTTGTTACTCCTGATCAGTCTGCCTAGAGTGTTTTTAATTTTATTCATATTCTTAAAGGGGAAGTCTTTTATTTCATTGTATTTCTGATTTGTTTTCTGTTTTGTATTTCATTGATCTCTGCTCTGATCTTCATTATTTCCTCTCTTTTTCTACTTTGGGTTTGATTTGCCTTTCTTTTGCTAGACTCTTCAGTTGGAAGCTGAGATCTTTGAATTGAGACTTTTTTCTAATATAGGCGATTAGTGCTACAATTTTGCCCTAGTACTGCTTTAGCAGCATCCCACAAATATTAATGGTATGTTTTAGTTTTCATCTAGTTAAAAATACACTCTAATTCTTCTTTGGTTACTCTTATGACCCACAGGGTATATAGAAATATATTAGTTAGTTTCCAGTTATTTAGAGATTGTCCAGTGATCTCTCTGTCATTAATTTCAAATTTAATTCCACTGTGGTCAGAGAATATACTTTGTATGACTTGAACCCTTTTAAATTTCATGTTTTGTTTTCTGACCTCAAATATGGCTTTTCTTGGTAAATTTTTCCTGTTTGCTTTAAAAGAATATGTATTTTTCTGTTTTTTGGGTTTTTTGTGGGGTTTTTATGGTTTTTTGGGGGTTTTTTTCTGGAATGGTTTATAAATGCTAACTGATTTTCTGTTTACATGTTCTATCATTTTTTGAGAGAGGGATATAAAAATATCTGACTACAGTTTTGAATTTGTCTATTTCTCCTTGCAATTTTATCAGTTTTTTGCTTCATATATTTTGAAACTCTCTTAAGTGTTTGGGATTTGTTATAGCCTCCTGATGAATTGACTCCTTCCTTTATCATTATGAAATGGTCTTTTATGCTTCATAATATTATATGCCCTGAAATATACTTTGCTTGATATTAATATAATCTCTACAACTTTTTTGTAATAGTGTTACATTTTACTTATTTGTGTTTTGTAGGTAGCATATAGTTGAATCTTGCTTTTTTATCCAGTTTGACAATCTCTTCCTTTTACTTTGGGTATTTTGACCATTTATATGTAATATGATTATTGTTAGAGTTTGATTTAAATCTACTAACTTACTCTTTGTGTTCTATTCATCTCATCTGTTTACTGTTCTCTTTTTTGCTATATTATTTGAAATGTTTAAAATAATGTATTGAGATGAAATGCATATGACATAAAATTACCCACTTTAAAGCCAATAATTCAGTGAAATCTACTACACTCAGAATGTTGTACCACCATCACCTCTATCTAGTTCCAACACATTTTAATTACTGCCAAATAAACCCCTTACCCATTAAGCAATTACTCCTTCTTCCTCTGGCAACCACAAATATGCTTTCTGTTTCTATTGATTTACCTATTCTGGAACTATAGAATATGTGACCATTGTGTCTGACTTCTTTCACTTAGCATGCTTTTGAGGTTCATCCACATTGTAGCATGTAGCAGTACTCCATTCCATTGTATGGCTGAATAATGTTCCATGTGTGGATGCAACAAACTTGTTTATCTATTCATCTGTTAATGGACATCTTGACTGTTTCCACCTTATACCTATTGTGAATAGTGCTGCTATGAAAATTGTATATAGGTAATTGTTTAAATACCTGTTTTCAGTACTTTTGGTATATACCTAGCAGTGCAGTTTCTGTGTCATAAGGCAATTCTATGTTTACTTTGAGAAACTGGCAAACTATTTCCACAGTGGCCTCACCATTTTGCATTCCCACCAGCAATAACTGGTTTCTTCACATTCTCACCAACACTTTCCATTTTCTAGATTATCACCAACTTAGTGGGTATGAAGTGATATCATGTTGTGGTTTTAAATAAATTTCCCTAATGACGAATTATGCAGAGCATGTTTTCATGTGCTTATTGATCATTTGCATAGATTTATTTTTGAGAAATTTCTGTTCAAATCCTTTATCCATTTTTGAATTAGATTGTTTGTCTTGTTGAGTTGTAAAAGTTCTTTCCATATTCTGGATACTAGAGAATACAATTCGCAAATATTTTTTCTCATTATACAAGTTGTCTTTTCACTCTCTTGATTGTGTCCTTTGATGCACAAAAAGCTTAAATTTCATGAAGCCCATTTTATCTAATTTTTCACTTGTTGCTCATGCTTTTGGTGCCATATCTAACAATCCATTGTTAAATCTAAAGTCATGAAAATTTACCCATAGATTATCTTCGTAGAGTTTTATAATTTTAGCTCTTACATTTAGGTTACCAATAAATTTTGAGTTAATTTTTGTTTGTGGTGAGAGTTATGGGTCCAATTTCATTCTTTTGCTTGTGGATATCCAGCTGTCCCAGCACCATTTGTTGAATAGGCTACCATTTCCTCATTGAGTGGTCTTGGAACGCTTGTCAAAAATCAGTTGATCATATATATGGGTTTATTTCTGGACTCTCAATTTTATTCCATTGGGCCATATTCCAGTACCACACCTTATAATTCTTTTTATTTCTGTAAGGTCAGTGATGCTGGCCCCTCTTCCATTCCTGATTTTAGTAATTTAAGTCTTTTTATCTTCTTCATTCTCACTAAACATTCATACATTTTGTTCATCTTTTCAAAGAACCAACTTTTAATTTCTCTAATTTTTTTTCCATTTTATGTAATTTTTTTCTGCTCCGATCTTTGTTATTTCCTTCTTTCCACTTACTTTGATTTAATTTGCTCTTCTTTAAAAAAAAATTTGTTATTGGAGTATACTTGATTTACAATGTAGTGTTAGTTTCTGCTGTACAACAAAGTGAGTCAGTTATACATATATATATATATCCACTCTTTATTAGATTCTATTCCAATATAGGTCATTACAGACTAATGAGTAGAGTTCCCTGTGCTATAGAGTAGGTTTTTATTAGTTATCTATTTTATATAATGTAGTGTGTATATCTCAATACCAATCTCCCAATTTATCCCTCCCACCTCCCACATTCATAACCATAAGTATGTTTTCTACAATCTGTGACTCAATTTCTGTTTTGTAAATAGGTTCATTTGTACCATTTTTTTAGATTCCACATATAAGAAATATCATATGATATTTGTCTTTCTCTGTCTGACTTACTTCACTCAGTATGACAATAACTAGGTCCATCAATGTCACTGTAAGTGGCATTATTTCATTCTTTTTTATGGCTGAATAATATTCCATTGTATATATGTACCGTGTCTTCTTTATCCTTTCCTCCATTAATGGACATTTAGGTTGCTTCCATGTCCTGGCTATTGTAAATAATGCTGCAATGGACATTGGGGTGCATGTATCCTTTCAAATTATGGTTTTCTCAAGATATGTACTGTGGCTCACACCCATCTCTGGAGCTCACTTAGGCAGTGCTCTGCCATCTGTGGGCACACAGAACAGGAAACCTCTCTCCTCATGCACCCTGAAACAATGGTCTCTTGCCTCTCCAGCAGGTCCAGACCTTTTTCCAGGACTCCCTCTTGGCTAGCTGTGGCACACTAGCCCCCTTCAGGCTGTCTTCATGCAGCCAACCCCAGTCCTCTCCCTGGGGTCTGACCCCAAAGCCCGAGCCTCAGCTCCCAGGCCCCACCCGCCCCAGTGGGTAAACAGACAAGCATCTCAGGCTGGTGAGTGCTGGTTGGCACCAATCCTCTGTGCAGGAATCTCTCTGCTTCGCCTTCTGCACCCCCGTTGATTCTCTGTCCTCTATGGCTCTGAAGCTCCCCACTCCCATCCCGCCAGTGAAGGGGCTTCCTAGTGTGTGGAAACTTCCTCCTTCACAGCTCCCTCCAGAGACCCAGGACCCATCCCTATCCCTTTGTCTCTTTCTTTTTCTTTTTTCTTTTGCCCTACCCAAGTATGTGGGGATTTTCTTGCCTTTTGGGAAGTCAGGTCTTCTGCCTGTATTCAGTAGGTGTTCTATAGGAGTTGTTCCACATGTAGATGTATTTTTGATGTATTTGTGGGGAGGAAGGTGATCTCCACCTCTTACTCCTCTGCCATTTTGAAAGTCTCCTAGTTGTTTTACCCTTACTGAAGCTTTATCTTTTTATTCCTCAAGGTGGATAATCTCAACTGACCTGTATGCTGTTGAATTAGTGAATTTTTCACTTTAGTGATCACACTTATTATATCCAGAATTTCTTTTCTTTTGAAATAATATTAATTAATTAATTTATTTATTTATTTATTCTATTTTTTGGAGACATCCACCTCATAGTTACCTTGTGTCCTTTAGGCATGATTTTTTTTTAATTTCTCTGAACATAGCTAATTTAAAGTCTCAGGGTCAGTTTCCATTGCCTGCATGTTTTCCTGTGTATAAGCCATACTTTTCTATTTCTTTGCATGTCTTGTTACTTTTTGTTAAAAATCAAAAAATTTTAATCATGTAATCAGGGAACTCTGAAAATCAGATTCCACCCCCAACGTTTATCTTTATTGCTGTTTGTTAAGTGACTTTCCTCAATAAATTCTTTAAAATCTGTGTCCTTTCTTTTATGCAACCACTGACATCTCCTCCTGATTAGCTTATTGGCCAGATAATGGTTGGATGGAGATTTCCTTAAATGCCTTGAGACAATGTGGCTCCCAGTCTTTGTTAAGGAGATCTGTGTGTGTTGGGGTGTATCTTCAAGGCTCTGACAGGTAGTTTACAACTTTGCCTTAGCCTTCAGTCCTTGCCTGTATTGGGGGAGCGAGAGCTTAGGGCCTTCACAGGTCCTTCTTGAGATGAGACTGTGCATAACCCTGTCCATGCACCTGCCTTACACATGAACATGACCCTCTAAATTCCCAAGGTTATGTCACGGACTTTCAACAGTCCATAGAGATGGACATATCATTTGCCAATTTTTCCTTTTAAGTTTTTGGTCAGCTTCTAGTTTATCCCAACCAGTATCACTACCTCAGGCAGCTACAATATAAAACAATATCTTCTATTATTTTTTTAACAGAGAAATGTCATTTACACTAGGAGGGCTCAGGTCAAACAAAGCAAAGCCTGTGTTATGGAGCTTTTGAGCAAGTTTCCACACAAGGTAAAACAGTGACAACTCTCTGGAATGGGGCTTGTAGGCTCCTCCAATCACATTCTGCCCCTTCCAGTGACTGCTAGGCTGCTGGATTTTTTTTTAACAGACACCATCCATTGTGTGGCTTCTGATTTTCTTTTTTTCTTTTTTTCTAATTTATAAATTTATATATTTATTTATTTTTATTTTTGGATGTGTTGGGTCTTTGTTGCTGTGCGTGGGCTTTCTCTGGTTTTGGCAAGTGAGGGCTACTCTTCATTGCATTGAGTGGGATTCTTATTGCAGTGTCTTCTCTTGTTGCAGAGCAGGGGCACTAGGCACGCGGGCTTCAGTAGTTGTGGCACACGGGCTCAGTAGTTGTGGCATGCGAGCTCTAGAGCACAGTCTCAGTAGTTGTGACGCACGGGCTTAGTTGCTCCTCAGCATGTGGTATCTTCCTGGGCAGGGCTCGAACCCGTGTCCCCTGCATTGGCAGGTGGATTCTTAACCACTGCGCCTCCAGGGAAGCCCGTGGCTTTTGCTTTTTAAAGCTACTGTGAAGGTGATGAGTGAGGGAAGGAATTAAGCAAGTGGAATTGTTGAAACATTTACTGTTCTTACTAGCATTCAATTGTTTTTCTTTTTTTTAAACATCTTTATTGGAGTATAATTGCTTTACAATGGTGTGTTAGTTTCTGCTTTATAACAAAGTGAATCAGTTATACATATACATATGTCCCCATATCTCTTCCCTCTTGCATCTCCCTCCATCCCACCCTCCCTATCCCACCACTCTAGTTGGTCACAAAGCACCGAGCTGATCTCCCTGTGCTATGCGGCTGCTTCCCACTAGCTATTTTACGTTTGGTGGTGTATATATGTTCATGCCACTCTCTCACTTTGTCCCAGCTTACCCTTCTGCCTCCCTGTATCCTCAAGCCCATTCTCTAGTAGGTCTGCGTCTTTATTCCCGTCTTGCCCCTAGGTTCTTCTGACTATATTGCAAGCCTTTAGTTCATTCTCAGTGTTCTGAAAATTTTGATTTTGATAATGTTTTGCCAGTGTGTTTTTTTTGCTGTTGTTTGTTGTGAATCTACATCACAGGTTTGTGAGTATTGAATGAGGAAAGACTTATAGTACCTAGCTCATAGCAAGTGCTCATTCAATGGTTACTATAATCATTTTGTTTGTTTATTTGTTGTTAATTCTTTTTTTTTAATTTTTGAATTTTATTTTATTTATTTTTTTATACAGCAGGTTCTTATTAGTCATCAGTTTTATATACATCAGTGTGTACATGTCAATCCCAATTGCCCAATTCATCACACCACCACTACCACCCCCCCCCCCCGCCACTTTTGCCAGTGTTTTTATTACTTCGGTGAAAGAGCAGATTTTCAGAGGTCTCTACTCCACCATTCTGCTCTATGGTTTTCAATTAATTTCTCTGTGATTTCTTCCTCTCTGGAATTCTCTCTCTCAACTCCAAGCTATTTGGGCAGCCAGGGGCTTTGATCACTTTATCTTCTGTTTCTAGAAAAGTGACTGTGATTTCTACTTAGCCTCTATTCCCTTGTACTCTGATATAGAAAATCCACACAGGGAATAATCCGGGGTATAATATGGAGTTAACCTTGTGTGTTTCCATTTTCCCAATGATTATAGACCCTCAATTAATAATTCATCACTTGCTTCACAATACTTCTCAGACAATAGTTTTAAATATCTTACCTAAATTTATAGCTGTTTTTGGCAGGAACATTAGATTAGTGCCATATGAGCTAATCTATCGTAACTAGAGCCATAAGTATAGCTGCTCTTATAATTTCTCCTTTCATTTCCTTTACAGGGAACTGGTTAAATAAATGTGGCACATCCACATAAAAGAGAATTTTGAAGCCTAAATAAAAGAGAAGGATTTATACTTCTACAAAGTGATCTCCAGAATGAAATATTTTTTTTTCATGGTTTGGAGTATTTTATTTTATTTTAAACATCTTTATTGCAGTATAATTGCTTTACAATGGTGTGTTTGTTTCTGCTTTATAACAAAGTGAATCAGTTATACATATACATATATCCCCATATCTCTTCCCTCTTGTGTCTCCCTCCCTCCCACCTTCCCTATCCCACCTCTCTAGGTGATCACAAAGCACCGAGCTGATCTCCCTGTGCTATGCAGCTTCTTTCCACTAGCTATCTATTTTATATTTGGTAGTGTATGTATGTCCATGCCACTGTCTCACTTTGTCCCAGCTTACACTTAGCCTTCCCCATGTCCTCAAGTCCATTCTCTAGTAGATCTGCGTCTTTATTCCCGTCTTAGCTCTAGGTTTTTCATGACCATTTTTTTTTGTTTGTTTTTAGATTCCATATATATGTGTTAGCATACAGTATTTGTTTTTCTCTTTCTGACTTACTTCATTCTGTATGACAGACTCTACGTCCATCCACATCACTACAATAAACAATTACGTTTCTTTTAATGGCAGAGCAATACTCTATTGTATATATGTGCCACATCTTCTTTATCCATTCATCTGTCGATGGACACTTGGGTGGTTTCCATGTCCTGCCTATTGTAAACAGAGCTGCAATGAACATTGAGGTACATGACTCTTTTTGACTTATGGTTTTCTCAGGGTATATGCCCAGTAGTGGGATTGCTGAGTCATAAGGTAGTTCTATTTTTTGACTTTCAAGCAACCTCCATAATGTTCTCCATAGCGGCTGTATCAATTTACATTCCCACCAACAGTGCAAGATGGTTCCCTTTTCTCCACACGCTCTCCAGCATTTATTGTTTGTAGAGTTTTTGATGATGGCCATTCTGACTGGTGTGAGATGATATCTCATTGTAGTTTTGATTCGCATTTCTCTAATAATTAATGATGTTGAGCATTCTTTCATGAGTTTTTTGGCAATCTGTATGTCTTCTATGGAGAAATGTCTACTTAGGTCCTCTGCCCATTTTTGGATTGGGTTATTTGTTTTTTTGATATTGAGCTGCATGAGCTGCTTGTAAAGTTTGGAGATTAATCCTTTATCAGTTGCTTCATTTGCAAATATTTTCTCCCATTTTGAGGGTTGTCTTTTCGTCTTGTTTATGGTTTCCTTTGCTGTGCAAAAGCTTTTAAGTTTCATTAGGTCCCATTTGTTTATTTCTGTTTTTATTTCCATTTCTTCAGGAGGTGGGTCAAAAAGGATCTTGCTGTGATTTATGTCATAGAGTGTTCTGTCTATGTTTTCCTCTAAGAGTTTTTTAGTGTTTGGCCTTACATTTAGTTCTTTAATGCATTTTGAGTTTATTTTTGTGTATGGTGTTAGGGAGTGCTCTAATTTCATTCTTTTACATGTAGCTGTCCAGTTTTCCCAGCACCACTTATTGAAGAGGCTGTCTTTTTTCCATTGTATATTCTTGCCTCCTGTATGAAAGATAAGGTGACCATATGTGCATGGGTTTATCTCGGGGCTTTCTATCCTGTTCCATTGATCTATATTTCTGTTTTTGTGCCAATACCATACTGCCTTTAATACTGTAGCTTTGTAGTATAGTCTGAAGTCCGGGAGTCTGATTCCTCCAGCTCCGTTTTTCTTTCTCAAGATTGTTTTGGCTATTTGGAGTCTTTCGTGTTTCCATACAAACTGTGAAATTTTTTGTTGTAGTTCTGTGAAAAATGCCAGTGGTAGTTTGATAGGGATTGCATTGAATCTGTAGATTGCTTTGGGTAGTAGAGTCATTTTCACAAAGTTGATTCTTCCAATCCAAGAACATGGTATATCTCTCCATCTATTTGTATCATCTTTAATTTCTTTCATCAGTGTCTTATAATTTTCTGCATACAGGTCTTTTGTCTCCTTAGGTAGGTTTATTCCTAGATATTTTATTCTTTTTGTTGCAATGGTAAATGAGAGTGTTTTCTTAATTTCACTTTCAGATTTTTCAACATTAGTGTATAGGAATGCAAGAGATTTCTGTGCATTAATTTTATATCCTGCTACTTTATCAAATTCATTGATTAGCTCTAGTAGTTTTCTGATAACATCTTTAGTGTTCTTTATGTATAATATCAGGTCATCTGCAAAGAGTGACAGCTTAACTTCTTCTTTTCTGATTTGGATTTTTTTATTTCTTTTTCTTCTCTGATTGCTGTGGTTAAAACTTCCAAAACTATGTTGATTAATAGTGGTGAGATTGGGCAACCTTGTCTTGTTCCTGATCTTAGTGGAAATGGTTTCAGTTTTTCACCATTGAGGATGATATTGGCTGTGGGTTTGTCACATATGGCCTGTATTATGTTGAGGTAATTTCCCCCATGCCTACTTTCTGAAAGGTCTTTATCATAAATGGGTGTTGAATTTTGTCGCAAGCTTTCTCTGCCTCTATTGAGAAGATCATATTTTTTTTTCCTTCAATTTGTTAACATGGTGTATTACATTCATTGATTTGCATATATTGAAGAATCCTTGCATTCCTGGGATAAACCCCACTTGATCATGGTGTATGATCCTTTAATGTGCCGTTGGATTCTGTTTGCTAGTATTTTGTTGAGGATTTTTGCATCTATGTTCATCAGTGATATTGGTCTGTAGTTTTCTTTTTTTGTGATATCCTTGTCTGATTTTGGTATCAGGGTGACGGTGACCTTGTAGAATGAGTTTGGGAGTGTTCCACCCTCTGCTATATTTTGGAAGAGTTTGAGAAGGATAGGTGGTAGCTCTTCTCTAAATGTTTGATAGAATTTGCCTGTGAAGCCATCTGGTCCTGGGCTTTTGTTTGTTTGGAAAATTTTTACTCACATTTTCAATTTCAGTGCTTGTTATTGGTCTCTTCATATTTTCTATTTCTTCCTGTTTCAGTCTCGGAAGGTTGTGGTTTTTTAAGAATTTGTCCATTTCTTGCAGGTTGTGCATTTTATTGTCATATAATTGCTTGTAGTAATCTCTCATGATCCTTTGTATTTCTGCAGTCTCAGTTGTTACTTCTCCTTTTTCATTTCTAATTCTATTGATTTGAGTCTTCTCCCTTTTTTCTTGATGAGTCTGGCTAATGGTTTATCAATTTTGTTTATCTTCTCAAAGAACCAGCTCTTAGTTTTATTGATCTTTGCTATCATTTCCTTCATTTCTTTTTCATTTATTTCTTTTCTGATCTTTATGATTTCTTTTCTTCTGCTAACTTTGGGGTTTTTCTGTTCTTCTTTCTCTAATTGCTTTAGGTGTAAGGTTAGGTTGCTTATTTGAGATGTTTCTTATTTCTTAAGTTAGGATTTTATTGCTATAAACTTCACTCTTAGAACTGCTTTTGCTGCATTCCCTAGGTTTTGGGTCATCGTGTTTTCATTGTGATTTGTCTCTAGGTATTTTTTGATTTTCTTTTTGATTTCTTCAGTGATCTCCTGGTTATTAAGTAGTGTATTGTTTAGCCTCCATGTGTTTGTATTTTTTACAAATTTGTTCATGTAATTGATATCTAATCTCATAGTGTTGTGGTACGAAAAGATACTTGATATGAGTTTAATTTTCCTAAATTTACCAAGGCTTGATTTGTGACCCAAGCTATGTTCTATCCTGGAGAATGTTCCATAAGCCCTTGAGAAGAAAGTGTATTCTGTTGTTTTTGGATGGAATATCCTATAAATATCTATTAACTCCATCTTTTTTAATGTATCATTTAAAGCTTGTGTTTCTTTATTTATTTTCATTTTGGATTATCTGTCTGTTGGTGATATTGGGGTATTAAAGTCCCCTACTATGATTGTGTTACTGTTGATTTCCCATTTTATGGCTGTTAGTATTTGCCTTATGTATTGAGGGGCTCCTATGTTGGGTGCATAAATATTTCCAGTTGTTATATCTTCTTTTTTGATTTATCCCATGATCATTATGTAGTGTCCCTCTTTGTCTCTTGTAATAGTCTTTGTCTTAAAGTATATTTTGTCTGATATGAGAAATGCTACTCCAGCATTGTTTTGATTTCCATTTACATGGAATATCTTTTTCCATTCCCTCAATTTCAGTGTGTACGTGTCTGTAGGTCTGAAGTGTGTTTCTTGTAGACAGCATATATTATGTGTATTGTTTTTGTGTCCATTCAGCCAGTCTATGTCTTTTGGTTGGAGCATTTCAACCATTTACATTTAAGGTAATTATCGATGTGTATGTTCCTATTACCATTTTCTTAATTGTTTTGGGTTTGTTATTGTAGATCTTTTCCTTCTCTTGTGTTTCCCTCTTAGAGAAGTTCCTTTAGCATTTGATGTAAAGCTGGTTTGGTGGTACTGGATTCTCTCAGCTTTTGCTTGTCTGTAAAGATTTTAATTTCTCCATCAAATCTGAATGAGGTCTTTGCTGGGTAAAGTCATCTTGGTTGTAGGTTTTTCTCCTTCATCACTTTAAGTATATCCTGCCACTCCCTTCTGGCTTGCAGAGTTTCTGCTGAAAGATCAGCTGTTGACCTTATGGGGATTCCCTTGTGTGTTATTTGTTGTTTTTCCCTTGCTGCTTTTAATAATTTTTCTTTGTATTTAATTTTTGATAGTTTGATTAATATGTGTCATGGCATGCTTCTCCTTGGATTTTTCCTGTATGGGACTCTCTGTGCCTCCTGGACTTGATTAACTATTTCCTTTCCCATATTAGGGATGTGAACTACAATCTATTCAAATATTTTCTCAGTCCCTTTCTTTTTCTTTCTTCTTCTGAGACCCCTATAATTCAAATGTTGGTGTGTTTAAAGTTGTCCCAGAGGTCTCTGAGACTGTCCTTAATTTTTCCATTCTTGTTTCTTTATTCTTCTCTGCAGTAGTTAATTCCACTCTTTTAAATTCCAGGTCACTTATCCATTCTTCTGCCTCAGTTATTTTTCTATTGATATCTTCTAGAGAATATTTAATTTCATTTATTGTGCTGTTCATCATTGTTTGTTTGCTCTTTAGTTCTTCTAGGTCCTTGTTAAACGTTTCTTGTATTTTCTCCATTCTATTTCCAAGATTTTGGATCATTTTTACTATCATTATTCCGAATTCTTTTACAGGTAGACTGCTTATTTCATCTTCATTTGTTAGGTCTGGTGGGTTTTTACCTTGCTGCTTCATCTGCTGTGTGTTTCTGTATCTTCTCATTTTGCCTAAGTTACTGTGTTTGGGGTCTCCTTTTTGCAGGCTGCATGTTCATAGTTTCCGTTGTTTTTGGTGTCTGCCCCCAGTTGCTACGGTTGGTTCAGTGGGTTGTGTAGGCTTCCTGGTGGAGGGGAGTAGTGCCTGTGTTCTGGTGGATGAGGCTGGATCTTGTCTTTCTGGTGGGCAGGTCCACTTCTGGTGGTGAGCTTTTGGTGTCTGTGACCTGATTATGATTTTACGGAGCCTCTCTGCTATGGGCAGGGTTGTGTTCCTGTCTTGCTGATTGTCTGGCATAGAGTGTCCAGCACTGTAACTTGCTGGTCGTTGAGTGGAGCTGGGTCTTTGCGTTGAGATGGAGATCTCTCGGAGCTTTTTGCTATGTGATATTATGTGGAGCTGGGAGGTCTCTGGTCGACCAATGTCCTGAACTTGGCTTTCCCACCTCAGAGGCAAAGCCCTGATGCCTGGCTGGAGCACCAAGACCCTGTCACCCACACTGCTCAGAATAAAAGGGAGAAAGAAAGCAAACAAGCAAGCAAGCCAGCAAGCAAGAAAGAAAGAAAAAGAAAGGGATAAAATAAAATAAAATAAAGTGAAATAAAATAAAATTATTAAAATAAAAAAAATTATTTTACACAATGTTTTTAAGTAATAAAAAAGAAAGAGAGAAAGAAAGAAGAGAGCAACCAAACCAAAAAACAAATCTACCAATGATAACAAGTGCTAAAATCTTTACTAAAAAAAACCAAAGAAACAAAACAAACAAAAAAAACCAGACACACAGAACCCTAGGACAAATGGTAAAAGCAAAGCTATACAGACAAAATCACACACAGAAGCATACACATACACACTCACAAAAAGAGAAAAAGGGGGGAAAATTATATATATATATATATATATATATATATATATATATATATATATATATATATATATATTGTTGCTCCCAAAGTCTACTACCTCAATTTGTGCTGATACGTTGTCTATTCAGGTATTCCACAGATGCCGGGTACATCAAGTTGATTGTGGAGAATTAATCCAATGCTCCTCAGGCTGCTTGGAGAGATTTCCCTTTCTCTTCTTTGTTCGCACAGCTCCTGGGGTTCAGCTTTGGATTTGGCCGTGCCTCTTCATATAGGTGTCCTGAGGGCGTCTTTTCTTTGCTCAGACAGGATGGGTTTAAAGGAGCAGCTGATTCAGGGGCACTGGCTCACTCAGGCCCTGGGGAGGGAGGGGTACGGAATGAAGGATGAGCCTATGGTGGCAGAGGCCGGCATGACGTTGCAACAGCCTGAGGCGCACCATGAGTTCTCCCGGGGAAGTTGTCCCTGGATCACGGGACCCTGGCAGTGGAGGGCTGCACAGACTTCTGGGAGGGGAGGGGTGGATAGTGACCTGTGCTTGCACACAGGATTCTTGGTGGCTGCAGCAGTAGTCTTAGCATCTCATGCCCATCTCTGTGGTCTGCACTGATAGCTGCAGCTCACGCATGGCTCTGGAGCTCCTTTAAGCAGTGCTCTTAATCCCCTCTCCTCGCACACCAGGATACAAAGAGGCAAGAAAATGTCTCTTGCCTCTTCGGCAGCTCCAGACTAGTAGCTGTGGTGCACTAGCCCCCTTCAGGCTGTGTTCACACAGCCCACCCCAGTCGTCTCCCTGGGATCCGACCTCTGAAGCCTGAGCCTCAGCTCCCAGCCCCCGCCCGCCCTGGTTGAGGAGCAGACAAGCCTCTTGGGCTGGTGACTGCTGGTTGGCACTGATCCTCTGTGCGGGAATCTCTCTGCTTGCCCTCCGCACCATTGTGGCTGCACTCTCCTCTGTGTCTCCAAAGTTTCCCCCCTCTGCCACCCGCTGTCTCTGCCCATGAACAGGCTTCCTAGTGTGTGGAAACGTTTTCTCCTTCACATCTCCCTCCCACTGGTGCAGGTCCCATCCCTACTATTTTGTCTCTGTTTTTTCTTTTTTCTTTTGCCCTGCTCGGGTATGTGGGGAGTTTCTTGCCTTTTGGGAGGTCTGAGGTCTTCTGCCAGCATTCAGTAGGTGTTTTGTAGGAGTTGTTCCACATGTAGATGTATTTCTGATGTATTTGTGGAGAGGAAGGTGATCTCCACGTCTTACTCTTCCACCATCTTGAATTTCCACCCATATTTTCTTTACCCATTCATCTGTTGATGGCCATCTAGATTGCTTCCATGACCTGGCTACTGTAAATAGTGCTGAAATGAACATTGGGTGCATTTGTCTTTTTGAATTATGGTTTTCTCCATGTATATGCCCAGTAATGGGATTGCTGCATCATATGGTAGCTCTTTTTTAGTTTTTTCAGGAACCTCCATACTGTTCTCCATAGTGGCTGTGTCAAGTTACATTCCCACCAACAGTGCAAGAGGGTTCCCTTTTCTCCACAACCTCTCCAGCATTTATTGTTTGTAGATTTTTTTTATGTTGAAATTTAACAAATATTTATCCTCTAGCTCACCTGTATCAGGCAATATTCTAGGAACCAGATAGAACAATGAACAAAACAGACCAAAAGACCTGCTCTCATGGGCTCAGTCAAGGAAAAGTGATTTGGAGAACGAACAACTTGGGCTTAGCCTGGAAACTGTGTTGGATCTGAATATAGTAAGGGGAAAGCAGGAATCCTTTAGCAAACTGTTTGTAGATTTTTTGATGATAGCCATTCTGATTAGTGTGAGGTGATACCTCACTGTGGTTTTGATTTGCATTTCTCTAATGATTAGTGATATTGAGCATCCTTTCATGTGTTTGTTGGCCATCTGTATATCTTCTTTGGAGAAATGTCTATTTCGGTCTTCTTCCCATTTTTGGATTCAATTATTTGCTTTTTTGATATTGAGCTGCATTAGCTATTTGTATATTTTGGAGATTAATCCTTTGTCAGTTGCTTCGTTTGGAAATATTTTCTCCCATTCGAAGGGTTGTCTTTTCTTCTTGCCTATGGTTTCCATTGCTGTGCAAAAGCTTTTATGTTTCATTAGGTCCCATTTGTTTATTTTTGTTTTGTTTCCATTACTCTAAGAGGGGGTCTAAAAGGATCTTGCTGTGATTTTTGTCATAGAATGTTCTGCCTATGTTTTCCTCTAAGAGTTTGATAGTGCCTGGCCTTACATTTAGGTCTTTAATCCATTTGAGTTTATTTTTGTGTATGGTTTTAGGGAGTGTTCTAATTTCATTCTTTTACATGTAGCTGTTCAGTTTTCCCAGCACCACTTATTGAAGAGACTGTCTTTCCTCCATTGTGTATTCTTGCCTCCTTTGTCAAAGATAGGGTGACCATATATCATGGGTTTATCTCTGGGCTTTCTATCCTGTTCCATTGATCTATATTTCTGCTTTTGTGCCAGTACCATACTGTCTTCATTACTGTAGCTTTGTAGCATAGTCTGAAGTCAGGGAGCTTCATTCCTCCAGCTCCGATTTTCTTTCTCAAGATTTCCTTGGCTATTTGGGGCCTTTTGTGTTTCCATACAAATTATAAAATTTTTGTTCTAGTTCTGTGAAAAATGCCATAGGTAGTTTGATAGGGATTGCATTGAATCTGTAGATTGCTTTCAGTAGTATAATCATTTTCACTTTGTTGATTCTTGCAATCCAAGAACATGGTATATCTCTCCCTCTGTATCGTCTTTGATTTCTTTCATCAGTGTCTTATAGTTTTCTGCATACAGGTCTTTTGCCTCCTTAGGTAAGGTTACTCTTAGGCATTTTATTATTTTTGTTACAATGGTAAATGAGAGTTTTTCCTTAATTTCTCTTTCAGATTTTTTCTTGTTATTGTATAGGAATGCAGGAGATTTCTGTGCATTAATTTTGTGTCCTTCTACTTTACCAAATTCATTGATTAGGTCTAGTAGTTTTCTGGTAACATGTTTAGGATTCTCTCTATATAGTATCATGTCATCTGCAAACAGTGACAATTTTACTTCTTCTTTTCCGATTTGGATTTCTTCTATTTCCTTTTCTTCTCTGATTGCCGTGGTTAGGACTTCCAAAACTATATTGAATAATAGTGGCAAGAGTGGACACCCTTGTCTTTTTCCAAATCTTCGAGGAAATTGTTGCACTTTTTCACCATTGAGAACAATGTTGGCGGTGGGTTTGTCATATATGGCCTTTATTATGTTGATGTACGTTCCCTCTATGCCCAGTTTTTGGAGAGTTTTTTTCATAAATGGGTTTTGAATTTTGTTGAAAATTTTTCTGTTTCTATTGAGATTGTCATATGGTTTTTATTCCTTAATTTCTTAATATGTTGTGTCACATTGATTTATTTGTATATATTGAAGAATCCTTGCATTCCTGGGATAAACCCCACTTGATCATGTTGTATTACCCTTCTAACGTGCTGTTGGATTCTGTTGGCTAGTGTTTTGTTGAGGATTTTTGCATCGATATTCATCAGTGATATTGGCCTGTAGTTTTCTTTTTTTGTGATATCCTTGCCTGATTTTGGTATCAGGGTGATGGTTGCCTCATAGTAGAAGTTGGGGAGTGTTGCTCCCTCTGCTATATTTTGGAAGAGTTTGAGAAGAATAGGTGTTAGCTCTTCTATAAATGTTTCATAGAATTCACCTGTGAAGGCATCTGGTCCTGGGCTTTTGTTTGTTGGAAGATTGTTATTCACAGTTTCTATTTCAGTGCTTGTGATTGGTCTGTTCATATTTTCTATTTCTTCTTGGTCCAGTCTTGGAAGGTTGTACTTTTTTTACAATTTGTCCATTTCTTCCTGGTTGTCCATTTTATTGGCATATAGTTGCTTGTACTTGTCTCTCATGATCCTTCATATTTCTGCAGTGTCAGTTTTTACTTGTCCTTTTCATTTCTTATTCTCTTGATTTTAATCT